>NC_056626.2:192785055-193085055 GCF_002870075.4 Lactuca sativa
CATGATAGGGCCACACACACTCACATTCAAAGAGTTCAGGGCATGTGGAGCTCCTAATTACCAGGGGGCGGGAGACCCCATTGCTAGTACCAGATGGTTGGCAGACGTCGCCAACGCATTCCGCACCAGCAAATGTCCCGAGGGGGACAATGTTAGGCTCGCGTCCTGTCTTCTGAAGGGCAGGGCACGTGACTGGTGGGAGGAGGTCGGTAGGGCCATTGGAGATGATACTGTGTTGGATACTATTACCTGGGGTGATTTTACAACCAGGTTCAAAGCCGATTCCGCACCTGTTATTGAGGTGCAGTAGCTTGCTAGGGAGTTTCAGGACCTCTGGCAGATGACAGAGACTGTGGCGGAGATTACCGCTAAGTTTAAGGAGAGGGCCCTCCTTGTTCCACAGTATGCGGCGGACGAGGAAATGAAAAAGGCCCGATACTATGAGATGTTGCGGAGCGATATCTGCTATTTTGTGAGCCGGTACAGCTACAAAACGCTGGAGGATATGATAGTGAGGGCTCGTGAGAGGGAGATTGATTTGTAGATGGAGAGAAAGAGGAAGCCAGAGGTGACGTCTGGTGCAGCAAGTTCGGGAAAAAAGCCCAAGGTGTTTGATCACTGGTCGAGGGGACAATAGAGCTACAGTCGGTGTGGCAGATTGCACAATAGGGTGTGCAAGGCAGGGAGTTCCGGCTGCTTCAAGTGCGGTCGGACTGGGAATATGAGTAAGGATTGTACAGCTACCACCACCACAACATCTGATATGGTCTACTTTCAATGCAATCAGAGGGGACACAAAAAGTCTCAGTGTCCGAGTTTAGCATCGACAGGACAGGTGATGGCACCCGATCCTGTTACCTTAAGGATCACAGACGGCCGACAGGGTCGGGACGAGGCGCCAGTGGCGAAGAGCAGAGCTTTCCAGCTGACAATGAAGGAGGCACGAGTGACTCCTGGTGTGGTTGCGGGGCCGTTCTCAGTTAACGACATTCAACTATGGTATTGTTTGAATTGGGGGCTACCCAATCTTTTGTGTCGCTCACTCTTAGCAAGCGGTTTAGCAGAGCTCCGGGGGAGCTGGATTGCCCACTTGACGTCGAGATAGATCATGATAGGACCGTCAGGGTCACAAGAGTTCATAGAGGTTGTACGCTTCGATTATTTGATGATCAGTTCCCAGTAGATTTGGTTCCTATTCCCCTGCGAGGGAATAAGGTCATAGTAGGTATGGATTGGTTGAGCCCCAATGGGGCAGTGATAGATTGTGAACAACAGTTGGTTAGAGTTCGCACTCCCAGTGGGGGAGAGTTAGTGATTCAGGGCGAAAGGCCACAACGCGGACCAGTTTTCTGCTCTGCAGCAAGAACGAGACATCACATTCAGCAGGGTTGTGTGGGATATGTCGCGTATGTTATGGATACCCGAGATAAGGGTAAGGCGACAGTCGATGACGTACCGGTGGTTCGAGAGTATCCGGATGTATTCCCGGAGGATTTGCCTGGGATACATCCGGAGAGACAGGTTGAGTTTCGGATTGATCTGGTCCCTAGTGCGGCTCCGATAGCCAAGGAACCATATTGGTTGGCTCCTTCCGAGATGTAGTAGTTGTCTACGTAGCTGCAGGAGCTGCTAGACAAGGGTTTTATTAGGCCAAGTAGTTTGCCATGGGGAACCCCAATCCTGTTTGTGAAGAAGAAGGACGAGTCGCACCATATGTGCATACATTACCAGGAGCTATATAAGGTAACAGTGAAGAACCGTTACCCACTCCCGAGGATAGATGATTTGTTCGACCAGCTTCAGGGAGCATCTTGGTTTTCTAAGATTGATTTGCGGTCCGGATATCACCAGATGTCATTTGGGCTCACCAACGCTCCAGCCGCGTTCATGGACCTCATGAACTGCATATGCAAACCGATGCTGGATCATTCTATGATAGTATTCATTGACGACATCTTGATTTATTCCAAGACTCAGGAGCAGCATGAGGAGCACTTGAGAGAGGTGCTAGAGACCTTTAGGAGGGAGAGACTTTTCACAAAGTTCTCCAAGTGCGAGTTCGGGTTACGCGAGGTGCAATTTCTGGGACACCTCGTCAACCAGAAGGGTATATTAGTTGACTTGGACAAGATAGAGGCTGTGATGCAGTGGGAGGTCCCGAGGTCTCCATCCGAGATTCGGAGCTTCCTGGGTTTGGCAGGGTATTATATGAGATTTATCCAGGATTTCTCCAAGATAGCAGTTCCGCTAACCCGAATGACCAAGAAGTCGGTGGTGTCTCATTGGGGCCCTGAGCAGTAGACAACCTTTGAGACGCTCAGGCAGCAACTGTGCGAGGCGCCGATTCTCACCCTGACAGAGGGAATAAATGACTTTTTAGTGTACTGTGACGCTTCAGTCACAGTTATGGGAGCAGTGTTAATGCAGCAGGGGCATGTGATAACTTATTCCTCGAGACAGTTGAAGCCTCACAAGGCTAACTACCCGACGCATGATTTAGAGTTGGGGGCGATGGTGTTTGCCCTCAAGATTTGGCGGCATTACCTCTACGGGGTCCGGTGTCCTATCTACACGGACCACAAGAGTTTGAGGTACCTCATGGATTAGCCGAGTCTAAACATGAGGCAACGTCGGTGTTTAGATGTGGTTAAGGATTACGACTGCGAGATCCTTTACCACCCGGGCAAGGCCAACGTAGAGGCTGACGCCCTGAGCCGCAAGGCGGTAGCGGCTCCGATCCAGGATATATGTTTGAGGATGACAGTGATTACTCCATTACTGGAGCGGATTAGAGAGGCACAGGTTAAGGGCCTGAAGGAGGAGCGCCGGAAGTAGGGATGAAAGTGGGTCCAAACCCGGACCGGATGGACCCGGACCCGGAAAACCCGGAACCGGTTAACGGGATTTGATAGAACCGGAAACCGGACCGGTATATAGGAACCGGTTCCGGTTCGGTTCCGGGTAAAGTGGGTCTAGAACCGGAAAACCCGGAAACATCAAAGTGGGTAGGTTAGAACCGGATAAAGTGGGTTTAGAACCGGAAAACCCAAAAAAACCGGAATTTTTTGGTAATTATTTATTACTTAGTGGGTTGAAATTTAAAAATTTTCATATTGATATCCCGACTTTGGGGGCTGTAACTTATTGAATACAAAACCACAATTAACAAAATTAGAGTCTAAAATCATGTACAAACTCTAAAATACACTCTGGAAAAACGCGCATGTCAATCCGACTTTAAATGAATGAGATATGTTTGTGTTAATATTTTCACATAATACAAAGTACAAAAACAAATAGCTGAAAAGTTGAAAATTTTCAGTTTTGATATCCCGACTTCGGAGGACTGTAAATCATTGAATGTTAAACCAAAAATGACAAAATTATAGTCTAAACTCATGTACAAACTATAAACTAGAAGTTGGAAAAAACCACATGTCAATCCGACTTCAAACGAATTAGATATGCATGTTTTAAAACTTTCACCGAATACAAAAAAACTAAAAAACTAAAAACTTCCAGCTTTGATATCTTGACTTTTGAGGACTGTAAGTCAATGAATATAAAACTAAAAATGACAAATTTATAGTCTAGAATCATGTACAAACTCTAAACTACATGTTGTAAAAAACCGTATGTCAATTGGAGTTGAAATGAATAAGATATGCATCTTGTAAACGTATCACAAAAACCGGTTCCGGCCCTAAAAGTGGTTCCGGTTCCAAAAACCGGTTCCAGATTTTAGACCCGATTTACCCGAACCCAATGGACCCAAACCCGGATTACCCGGAACCCGGATAAAGCCAATTTTTAAACCCGGAACCGGACCCGGTTCTATATATTCCGGTTCTAACGGGTCCGGTTCCGGTTCCGGTCAGGTTTTCTGGTTCTAAATCTCATCCCTAGCCGGAAGTGCGGAAGGATAATGGGCCGAGTGGCATCGTTTGATTACGACAGTCGATGATTGTTGACCCTGCATGGGAGGGTCTGGGTACCATACTGGGGCGGAGTACATCAAGTGTTGATGGATGAGGCCTACAAGTCTCGGGTCTCCGTCCACCCAGGGGCGACGAAGATGTACAGAGATCTTCGACCCGATTATTGGTGGCCCTGCATGAAGTGGGACATAGCTTGGTATGTAGAGGGATGCCTGACCCGCAGGAAGGTCAAGGCAGAGCACCAGAGGCCCCACGACAAGATGTATCCGTTAGACATTCCCGTGTGGAAATGGGAGGACATCACTATGGATTTCATTACTAAGCTTCCCAGGACTGCGCGTGGGGTTGATTTGATATGGGTCATCGTGGATCGGTTGACAAAGAGCGCTCATTTTATACCGATCCAGGAGAGCATCTCGACCGAGAAGCTGGACGAGATTTATGTGCGGGAGGTAGTGGCACGTCATGGAGTGCCTGTCTCGGTGGTGTCAGACCGAGATGTCCGGTTCACTTCCAGGTTTTGGAAGCGGTTTCAAGTCGAGATGGGTACTCGTCTTCATTTTAGCACCGCCTTCCACCCTCAGACAGACGGGCAGAGTGAGAGGACGATTTAGAATCTCGAGGACATGCTTCGGGCATGTGTGTTAGATTTCGGTGGAAGTTGGGATACGTATTTTCTGTTATCGGAATTTTCGTATAACAACAACTACCACTCCAGTATAGATCGACCTCCCTTTGAGATGCTCTATGGGAAGAAGTGTAGGACCCCAATTTGTTAGGGTAAGGTCATTCAGAGAGTCATGGGGAGTACGGAGGTAGTACTCAAGACCACGGAGCGGATTCAGCAAGTTCAGAGCAGGCTCCAGACTGCTCAGAGCCAACAGAAGAGTTACGCCGACAAGCAGAGTTCGGACTTGGAGTTTCAGGTGGGAGACATGGTCCTCCTGAAAGTGTCACCCTGGAATGGTGTTATTAGGTTTCGGAAACAGGGAAAGTTGGGCCCCAAGTTCATTGGTCCATTTAGGGTTTTAGCCCGGGTGGGTCGGGTTGCGTATCAGTTAGATCTTCTAGCAGAGCTCAACCAGATCCATAGCACGTTCCATGTTTCTCAGTTGCAGAAGTGCTTAGTGGATGATTCAGCAGTGATACTTCTTGAGGACATTCAGGCTGACGATAGCCTAAACTACATCGAGAGACCCGTGACAATTCTAGATCGCAAGACAAAGAAGCTGAGGAACAAGAGGGTAGAGTTAGTAAAGGTACATTGCCAACACCACAAGGGTTCCGAGTAGACGTGGGAGCCTGAGGAGGAAATGAGGGAACACTACCCAGAGTTGTTTCCCAAGACAGCAGACTTCGAGGAAGAAGTCTAAGACAAGTGGGGGATAATTGTAACACGCGGTCTCAGGTACGCATTTAAATTCAAGTCAAATTTCATATTTTACTCTTGGACTCGACGAGTTGGGGGCTCAACTTGTCGAGTAGGATCGACTCCTGGTCGAGGGATTAAGTGACCTACTCGACGAGTCGAAAGACCGACTCGGCGAGTAGGAGCTATCTGAGTGAAACCCTAAATTGGAGGGTTTGCACCCTATTTAAACATCTTATGAGGCTTTCACCCCAACCTCCATCACCTCTACAACATTACACCCAAAACCCTAATCCTCCATAAGTGAACTTGAGCTTTCTTGGTTGTTTTGAGTATTGTTTGGTGTATCTTGAAGCTAATGGAAGAAGTGGAAGATAGAAGATTCAATGGAGAAGGAGTAGATCCAGAAGCTTCACCCCATTTGCCATCTTTTCTAGTAATCAAGCTTACAACTTGGTCTGCTTTCTCTTAGATTTATTTGTCCCCATAGTAAGAGGGTTTTGACTCAAAAACCTTGTTCCTTGATGTTGGGACGTCCCAAGCATTTCATATCTCAGATCTAGGTGCTAGGGAGAAGTATATGGCATGAAGATGCAAGCTTTATGGCCATGATAGCCCCATGCATCTTATAGACCTCCTTTTTGGGTCTTTTGAGCTTAAAGTCCCATGCATGGACGTAAAGTTCACGACTTTACGTGTTATATCGACTGTTGGAGCCCAGTTCTACCTTTTGAATGAGTTTTTCACAACAGAAATCGGGTTTTGGACATGGACATTAGTTGACTCGGCGAGTCGTTATTGGGACTTGGCGAGTCAGGGGTTTGGTTTCCCAACCTTTTATGATTCGAAGGAATCCAGTTTAGTTGGGAAGGGATTTAGCTGAGCCCAGAGGAAGGACTCAGCGAAGTAGACATAATTATGGACCTGGAAACTATGGGACTCGGCGAGTGTATGAACGTACTCGGCGAGTCCAAGGCAATCTCCCAACCCATGAAGATGGACTCGACAAGTTGTTCATACAACTCGGCGAGTCACAGACTAGACACGATCATATGATGAATATGAACTCGACGAGTTCAAGGAGGAACTCGGCGAGTCAGTTGAAGATTATCCCGATGATATGATTGAAGGGGAGCTTGTTGAGTTCTTGCTAGACTCGACGAGTAGAGTCGGGTTGGGGACATGTGAAAGATCAGGGACTCGGTGAGTTGGCGGGCCAACTCGGCGAGTCGAGCCAACTGGAAGTTGACTTTGATCAGGATGTTGACTTTAGCCAAGGGTAAAATGGTCATTTTACCCTAAGATTAGTTATCAGTTTTTGACTAAGTCTCTTTATGGAAATTATAGCCGGAGAGTTGCCGGAGCAGCAGACAGAGATTTCTCACCCAGAGTTTCAACGGTCATACATACGAGGTGAGTTTCCCTTCAGTAGGAACATGTCTAAGGCACTAAGGCCGGCCCGTTTATATAGTTACAGTATGTCGGGGTAAACCCAATGCAGTTTATATGTGCAGTCTATGTGTTCAGTTTATTTTGGATTTTGGTCCGATGTCGGGGTGGTCCCGAGAAGTAGTTATGTATGCTTGATGTCTTTGTGATTTATGCATGTTTATGCTATGTGGTATATGTTCTGGACTCCGGTTCGATGTCGAGCAAGCCCGATGCAGTTTATATGAATATTTTATATGTTTACGTTTATATTATGTTCAGTCTATTCCGGACTTCGGTCCGATGCTGGGCGGGGCCCGATGCAGTGGGCGGGGCCCAAGTTATTCCAGACTTCTGTCCGATACCGGGCGGGCCCCGATGCAGTGGGCGGGGCCCAAGTTATTCCGGAGTTCGGTCCGATGTCGGGTGGACCCGATGCAGTGGGCGGGGCCCAAGTTATTCCGGACTTCAGTCCGATGCTGGGCGGGGCCTGATGCAGTGGGCGGTGCCCAATAGTTGTTATATGTGCTTTGTATGTTATGTAGTAGTTTGGGGGAGCTCACTAAGCTTCGTGCTTGCAGTTTTCAATTTTGGTTTCAGGTACTTCAGCTAGCAAAGGGAAGGGCTCGAGTTGATGGCATGACACACACCATAGTTTTTTTAGCCTGGGAGTTTACTCTGATATTTTATATGAGACTATGATATGTTGACAGATTTTATAAGATTTTGAGATACATGTTCTATGATTTTATAGTATGGTGATGATATTTATGTTTGTTAAATGATTTTGAAAACGAAATTTTTGACTTTTATTTTTTAGATGTTTCAAAATAATAACAAAACGTCAAATACTACTCAGAATACAAACCAACCCAAAACATCACATAGGGGATAAAAGTATTGTTTAACGGGTATAACCAACTTGTCAATGTTAACATCTACTTGAATTGTTAAAATATCACGATGATATTCAAATTTCCAAATTGTCAAGTATTTACACCTATGTTCCACGAGTCTTTCCATGGACAAGAATGACATAACACAAATGACATTACTAAAATTCATCATCTTTTCACATTGAACTTACAATTCATCCTCTATTAACATATTACATGTCAATTTTATATAATTCATCATCAACCTCAAGTTGACAAAAAGTCCACAAGTCAAAATTGCGATTCTAGACTCAAGAAACCATAAACACATAAATCCTTTATGCTTATTAACTTCATCACGAAAGTTTATTTACAATTCTTAAAACCTATTAACATTCACTGAGAAGTAAGAAGTGCAATAAAAAATAATAATTTCTAAGCTTTAGAACGTTAACGTTATCTTTCAAGATATTGTTGCAATAGTTAAAACAAGTTGTCAATACGGAGTGCTGACCACCATGAAATCCAACCACCGACGCAATTATCTGCGCCAACCATCTCTTCTTCCAACCTTGGCACCCATAATAATGAAAAAATAAAAAAATAATTTTATCATTTACTTTTATTTTATTTTTAATAGCCCATAAAAGATTAAAAGTAATATTTTTTCTATGATTAATTAACTGGACTCAGTTTAATTATGTAAACTATAAGCAATTTCCTATCGAAACACCCCCAGTTCCCATAAAAGATTAAAAGTAATATTTTTTTTTCTGTACAACAAATACAGCAACAATAAAATCCAAGTCCCATAAAAGAGGAAAATTAGATGATTGTGAGTCATAACTGTTAACAAATAAAACATCCCACTTCCCACTATAAATAAATAAATAGGTAAAGTAAAGTAAAAGAGACAGAGCCAACTCGTTGATTTAAGATCTCGTGCAAATTACACCATCAAACGATATTAAAAAATGAAAACGTGCAAATTACACCAACAAACGATATTAAAAAAACGAATAGTTACATAAATTAAATAGCAATAACTATTTATTCAGTGATTCCCCTTTAATGAATAAACTCAAAAACAATCCTTATTTACATATTTCAACTCGCCCAATCATTTTACTTACCATTTACCTAAAATCACGAAACTCAAATACATTTTCTGTATATTTTGCACTTTAACACAAATCTATAAACTATTGTACAAATACTCAAAACTCTTGTACAATTCAAATATCTTCTCGAGTCATATTACTCAAGGTGCTTCGACCTTCTTTCCATAAGCAACACATAAAACCCCTTTGTCCTAAAAAACAACACCAATGAGACAAACATTCCAAAAACACAAACCCCAGCAAACACAAAAAACGAAACCATAAAGCAATGAATCCCAAAACACGAACCCCCTTCTTCTCTTGCTTCTTTATCATAAATACTTCCAATCACTCTCACAGAAAATATATAAGATCCAACAGGATTTGCAGCAGCTATAGTGTTAAAAATCGTCCCCATATGTTTCACCCCAAATATTTCTGAAGTAATCGTAGGCATTAAAGACCACTGTGCTCCATAACAAACTCCTACAATCACTGAACCAAAGTATAAACTCCCTCCTAATGCTATGATCAAATGGCCAATCACCATTGCTGCGAGTGTAAGAGAAATGAACAGTGGTCTCCCCCAACTGTATCTGTGTAAAATCAAATCAGACACAAATCCACCTCCGAATCTTCCGAGAAAGTTCCATATACTCCATAGCGACACCATTGCGTTGATTTTAACTTTTGAGTAGTTAAGAGACTCGCCTATTTGAGATATGTTGTTGATTGTCGCTAACCCTGATCCCATTGCACAAATCATGGCTAGAAATAAGAGCCAGAAGTTGACTGTGCTCATTGCTTGTATCAGGTTCATTTCAACTACTGAATGTGAATCCACCTGAGCTTCTGAAGCTACAATCAATGGGGTTATTGTTGGTGAAGATGATTCCTCTCGTTCGTTTCTTTGAGCTGTGAGTGCGATTTGAAGAGGTGAGGAGATGAGAATTAGGAGAATGATTGTTGTGAGGAAGTGAGCCCATGATGGGAAGATGAAGATGTTTTGGAAGATGAGGATGATCATTAGGTATGTGGCTATGGCGAGTGCGATTAGTGAGAAGTTGTTTAGATGGTGTTTGTCGTGAGTTGTGTTTGAAGGGTTTTCGTGAACGAAATTCATGAATAGTAGAGAGACGATGGTTGGAAACAAAGCAAGCATCAGTAAGAAAGTTGTTGGTTTGCCATAAAATAGAGTTTGGTAGATCTGAATTAGGATAGCTCCACTTAATCCAAGAAACCCCTGATTGATTAAAATATGAGTAGATTTGGTTAAACAGTGGATGAAAATTTGTACGTTGAGAATATTTTAAACATCTACAGTGATGAAACTTCAACAGTATGGTACAACTATCCACTGCATTTGATTTGAATCTTTGGATAAGTTTGATTCATCATTCATGTGTCCTATGTTTATCTTAATCACTTTTAACTTCTTGCGATCGATAGAAAATTCTACTAAAAACATTCACAGATCATCGAAATTTGGAATCTAACGTAGCAATTTGATCTTAGGGAATTTTTTGTAAAATGATGTGAGCGGAGTAAAATAGCGATGAATAACAATCAACAACAGAAATTGAATGAATTACCTTCATAATGCCGACGGTTGTTCCACCGTAATCGGGAAAGTTCCGGACGGCGACGACGACATTTGCGGTGTTGAAGAAAGTCTGTGCGTGTGCCGCCATAAACATGAAGAGGCACATGAACAGGACATGCGGCCTGTCGATAACTCCGGTAACGGACAACCACATAAGGAAGTAACCGGCGAAGCACTGAATCGCTCCAGCCAAGTAGACGAGCGAAAGTCCGGATCCGAAACGAGACGACGGCGGCGGCGTTGAATCGCGGTGGTTATTGGTGACGGCGTGGTAGAGGAGACCGGATAAAACTCCGATATTAGCACCGATATCTTTGAAGACGGAGACGGTGTCGAGAGTCGATTGATCATAACCTTGGCTGGATTTGAGGGCGGCGGAGTAGATTCCGAAGGCGTAGGAGGCGCCGCAGCTGCATTGGATCCATATGCTCGCCACCGTAGCTACCCATTTGCTGTTTTCCATTCTTTTTGATTTTCCGAAAGGGGAAATTTTATCCTGTAAATGTCAATTCCAATAAATACGTGTCTGTATCGATTGATGGTGGCCTAGTGGCGTGGATTAATTGTTTATAAAATACAGACGGAACCAACAGCTAGATGATCAACTCGACAGGTATAGGGAGGAGATATGGCCAGGAGTATTAGTCGAGTTTTGAAATAAAATATAAAGGGTTCCAATATTTTCGTTGAATGGTGTGGTGCGATACGTTCCATAGACTCCACTTAGCCGATGACACCATACTCCACTTATGTCTTCATGCATCGTCTATGAATTTTGGGGCGGTGTTTATGGTGAAAAAAGGATTGACAGGAGATGCAACGGCAGGGAGTCGGCCCAATACATGGACGAGTTGGCCAAGGCCCAAGATATTAGAAAAATAGAATCATAATTATTATCCCATATGTATTATTACATATATTTATTATCTTGGCTCAATAATATTAAGTCCAGTCAACTGCCTCCAAGAAATTTCAATGGTTGGGTCATAATTTCACTGAATGTGTACAATTGCAATTGTAAAAATCGGTATTCAGTTAAGACCATCCGTTATACCTACCACATATCATATATGTGGTGGGTGTCATATCAATACCACATTCCACTACCACTAATATGAGATATTCACCACTAAACACACCACTCCACCTCATTTTGTTATTTAAATTTAATTCAAAAATACATTAAAAACATTTTTTTAATACTAGTTTTTCCATTAAATTAAAATACCAAATTACATTAAATAAAAACTAAATTAATTGAAATTAAAAAATAAAATAAAAATAACAATCAAAATAAAAATTACATTAGTTAAATTTAAAAAAAAATTAAAAAAAAAACTAAAAATTCCAACCATAAATAAAATAAACTACCCCCTACGCCTACGTCGGGCTCAAACCGACTCTTTCATTGCTTGGAAAAGTTCCAAGTCTTCGCCCTCAAGGTCGTCCGTTTTCATTTTCAAGATTTCCATATCGGTTTTTGTTTGGAGTGTCTCTTGAAATGATGTTTGTGCTTCGATCATTTTTTGTTCCATCTGAGTCATCACCTCGGCCTTCGTTTCTTGAAGTTGCACATATCGATCAAATTTATTGCCAAACATATCCATAACACTAGAATTTAAAGATGTTGACGCCACTTCTTTTGCTTTATTTCTTCCAACGGGCCGACGAAGAGGTTGGTCGTTTTCAAGATCTATCGGATCGTCGTTGATGTCGATGTGTGTTTGGCCGTCCGATTGTTGAGAAGTTCCATCGGAGTTTCTCGAACGCTTTGAACCGGAAGATTGGGAACTTCCTTCTGTTTGCTCTTTCCATTTTGGGGCGTCTTTCAATTTTAGCCACGGTTTCATATACGGAAAAGCTTTGCGTGTTGGCGTTGTTTTTTCAAATTGGTCCATGGCCGCCTTGAAAACATCAAAATCGTTCGAGCCGCTTTTGCGTATGTTTAGGAGGTTGTTGTAGATTCCTCCAAACTCGGTGCATTTTAGTCGAATATCTCGCCATTTCGACGTAATTTGATCGGCATTTCGAGTTTCACTTTCCATTAACTCGTAAAAAATGGCTCGGAATTTTTCCTAAAAACTTCCGTAAGGCTGACTATCTCCTACAATTGGATCTTCGGAAGCCGCCACCCATGCCTCCGCTAACTTTTCTTCTTCTTCTTTTGTCCATGGGACCCTTTCTTGGGTGGTAGTGGGTCGGGCCGGTTTTTTTCCTTTTTTCTTTTTTGGTTGAGGTGGTGGTGAAGGTTGCGTTTCCGGAACAAAATCTGACGAAAGTGGTGGTTGTGAAATTGGTGGTTGTTGTTGTTGTGACTATTGTTGTTGGAGTTGTTGGAATTGTTGGTATTGTTGTTGCATTTGTTGTTGTTGGAAAGCCGGAAAAGGTTGATATTGTTGTTGGAAAAGTGGTGTTTGTTGGATAGGGGAACCACTTTGAAGTAGATTGATAAAACCGCCTTGAGGTGACTCCATCGTCGGGAATTGTCGAGGTGTTGTATCTAACGCAAAAGTGTTATCGGGTTTGCGATTTCGGTAATTTGGAGGAGTATTTTGGTTGGGATCCATGATTTTTGGTTGTGAAGATGTAGTGTGTAGTTTGTGTATAGAGAAAGAAAAGAATGGTGTAAAAAATAAGGAGTAAAAATGTGGTATTTATAGGTAAATAAATTGTTTATTTATTTATTTATTTTTTCTTTTTACAAAACTAGCCGTTCAACGGCTAGACAACGGTCAAAATTTTGCATCTTAATCTCATTGGCCGTGCGACTTCGTTGTCCCCGAAAACGAGCCACCACGAGACAACGGGGTGGTGTGCACGCCCGTTGTTCGTGGCCAGCTCGACCATGAAACTCTTCGTCGAACGTATACCGTTTGGCCTAACACCCTTGAAAATTGAAAATCTTTGAGTGGTATGTGGAGATCGAGGAGTCAAGTTCTAAATCCGTAAATCGGTATATGATTTTTATTCACAATTTCGCATTCTAAATCAAATAGATGTCTTATTTATATTCTATCACTTTAACTTGATGTGTATTCAACTGCTATCAGAGTTTGATTTTTTCAAGTTTCAGTCTCGGAGTTTGAGTTCCGACTTCTGAGTTCCGATTAGGCATTACAACATGAGGACAACGAAAGAATTAAATAAATGACTTGTCACTTGTTGGATTTTTCTAATTGTTGAATTATTGAATATCTTCACTCTTCATTGAGTTCTTTTTTAGTTTTTCTTTACTTCCTTTTTTTTTTTTTTCTTTTTCTGTTCTTGATTTCTATTTTTTTTCATTGATTTAGGTGTTTTTTTTACCCGTTAAATTCGAGTTGGGATAAAAAGAGTTAAAGCTTCATAGATAATATGATTAATTTAAGTCAAATCTGCTGCTGCTTTTGTATCGAATTCCTTTATTTGAGCTCTGATTTCTAAGTCAAATTGTTATTACTTTGTATCTATTCAAGTAAAATTTCTGTTGCATTCTCTTAGGTTTTTTTTTTTTTTTTTTTTTTTTTTTTTTTTTTTTTTTTTAAATTTGTCTTCTAAACATTTATGTGTTCTTGTTTTTTAATGTGAATCAGGACGCATAAAGACATTTATTTATCTATTGAACTTTTGAGTTATGATTTCCGTCTTTTTTACTATGTTGAATGACTTTTAGAGACAATAGAAGGGTATAAATATCACCTCTGTTTTAAGCGAAATCTTACCATCTTGAATGACTTTTAGAGACAATAGAAGCGTATAAATATCACCTCTGTTTTAAGTGAAATCTGTTGCATTCTGCTCGTTTTTTTGTTTAATTGGTCTTCTAAACTTTTGTGTTCTTGTTTTTTTATGTGTATCAGGAAGCATAAAGATATTTAATTATCTATTGAACTTTTGAGTTATGATTTATATTTTTTTACTATCCGGACTTTTAGAGGTAGTAGAGAGGTATAAATTTATTCCATTGTTATAATACAGGAGTTTTGAAAAATATATTATTATTTCTTATTATGTGATTTTTTCCAGATCTTTTGACATCTTAAAAATGAAAAAAAAAAACATAAACTTTGTTCAGGTTGTAACTTTCGTTACTTAGCTCTTATAATTAGATTTGTTGAGTTTTAAATATGTTTTTACGAAAACAACCATAAGGTGCTCAAAATAGCAAACGAAAAAAAAACACGAATACTGGAGCATGTAAAATGAATATGCTCCCTAATGTGTTGGTTGCGTATATGATATTGTTGGTTGTGCCGGTTATGGTTGCTTCCGTGGAAACAAGTTTTTCAAAATTGAAGCTCTTGAAATTGTATCTTCGAAGTACCATGACTCAAAAAAGATTGAATGCAGACCATTTTATGCATGTCCTCACCCAATACAAATCTTTTTGGGCCTTTTCGAGCCTTAGCTACTTGCTGAGTCTAATGTCTATAAGGACCACCCGAAATTGGGTTAGTCACAACATGTGACAAGTTGACACCCCAAATTGGACTGTACACATAAAGTGACAATAATATACACCCCTAATCGGGCTGGTCACCCCAGTGACAAATAAACGCCCTAGATTAGGCTGGTCACATAAAATGACAATTAGCGTTGACTTTACTGGAGAACAAATTATCCAGGCAAGGCCCTGCAAGTCACTTGTATGACACATGATCACCATTGTTTTTTTATTGACTCAATCACACGTAGATGACATCTTGAACATTACCAATAAAAATGTTGTATAATAAAACTATAACATCCCAAATTTCGAGTCCAAAAATTTCATTTTTAATTAATTGATTTATAAAACTTTCATAAGAAAACATAGTAAATACATATCATTTCATAAAACTAATATCTCATGTCTGAAAACCAAACCATAAATGTAACAATGTCAGAGTACAATCCCAAGAATCTCGTAATGCGGAAATGGAACGTGTGTATGTATGATGTGCAGCTACTGCGCCAGCTCGTTCCCCTTCGCTGAAGAGGTACCTGAAAAAAAAACTGAAAACTGTAAGCATGAAGCTTAGTGAGTTCCCCCATCGTACCGCATACCATACAATCGCATAACATACATATACTGTCAGACATATCTGGGTGCCCGACCTACTCCTTCGGTCCTCTCGACCGGATACTGCCTAGCATACCTGGGTGCTGGCCTCCCCTTCGGTCCTCTCGACCGGATACTGCCTAGCATATCTTGGTGCTGGCCTCCCCTTCGTTCCTCTCAACCAGATACTACCTAGCATATCTGGGTGCTGGCCTCCCCTTCGGTCCTGTCGACCAGATACTGCCTAGCATATCTGGGTGCTAGCCTACCCTTCGGTCCTCTCGACCGGATACTGGGGACTATTTCACCCCTCTACTACTACCACATTACATGTAACACATAATCATATTCTATCTAGCATGATTGGGTATGACTACCCCCTTCTACCTTATCGACCAGAAATCTTGGGGACTATCTCCCCTACTGCTACTAGCATATAACATCATATCATACTAGAACATAACATATCAGGTAGTAGCAAACCTAGATGAATATCACAAAGACAATCATCTAACATACGACTCCTACTGGTGGGCCGACATTGGTGCCTTAGACCCACTTCTACTGGAAGGTAACTCACCTCGTAAGGATGACTGTTGAAAAGCTGATCGACAGATGTCTGACTGCTGCTCTGGTGATCCTCCGGCTATAAATCCATAAAACACTTAATCAGACACTGATAACTACTTTTAGGGTAAAATGACTATTTTACCCCTAACCAAGTCAAAGTCAAAGTCAACTTCCAGTTGACCTGACTCGTTGAGTTGGGCTGCCAACTCGTCGAGTCCCTATCCTTTCATTTGTCCTTCTTCATGCTTCTACCCGTCGATTTTAGCAACGACTCGACGAGTTCTCCTTCTAAAGCAACCTTGAAAGAACCTTCATCTGACTCGCCGAGTTGTATGAACAACTCGTCGAGTTCATCCCCATCCTATGAACAATTCTTGTCCTTGACTCGCCGAGTTGTATGAACAACTCGTCGAGTTCATCTTTGAAAGTTGGGAGATTGCCTTAGGCTCGCCGTGTCTGCTCATGCACTCTCTTAATCCTATGATTTCCAGGTCTGTGGCTAAGTCCAATGCATTGGGTCACTCCCCCGGACCCTTTTAAGACCACTCTAACACTCACTGGGTTGCTTCGAACGATAACAGAAAGGGGAAGTCAAGCCATGGACTCGCCGAGTCCCAAGAACGACTTGCCGAGTCGAGAATGACCAAGTCTCATTTCTCGATTTCCGATGTACAACACTTGACCAAAAGATAGATCTAGGCTTCTAAGATCGATCTAGTACGTAAAGTTACAAACTTTACGTGCATACATGGGACTATGAGCTCAAATGGCCCCAAATAAGACTCTTAAGATGCATGGGGCTCTCTAAGGCTCCAAAATCAGTCCTTTTCTGCCTTGTAACCCCTTAAAGACCTTGGATCTGAGTCTTAGCCCCCAACCATGCTTGCACTCATGATTGGTCAGCAAGAATGGCTCCTAAAAGCCCTAAATCACCCCAAAAAGGGATCTAAAACATGAAAGAGCAAGGTATCAACTCTATACCTCTAAAGAACTACAAAGGGTGCACAAACTTGAACTCGTCTGGCCTCTTCTTGGTTCCTCAAGCCTTTCTCCTCCTTCTTATGTTCCAAAATCACCAAAAACCACCACCAAGGCCTTAGATCTTTACACAAACGATTAGGGTTTGATAGGAGTGTTATGAGAGCAATAAGGACGAAGGGAGGCTGAATGAGATGCTTAAATAGGGTGCAATCCCTTAGATTAGGGTTTTGTGCAGACAGGGCCTACTCGTCGAGTTTGGACACCGACTTGTCGAGTAGGCCATTAAAATCTCGGGTCCAAGTCACTCCTACTCGACGAGTTGGGCCATCAACTCGCCGAGTCCTAGGCCAAAAATGAATAATACTTGAATGAAATACATACCAGGAACTGGGTGCTACAAATCTCCCCCACTTATCTTAGACTTCGTCCTCGAAGTCTGCTGCTCGATCCTAAAAAAGCTCTGGATAATGCTCCATCATCTCGTCCAACGGCTCCCACGTCCACTCCGAGCCCTTCCGGTACTGCCATTGCACCTTCACCAGCTCGACGTTCTTGTTCCTTAGATCCTTCGACTTCCGTTCGAGGATCGCCACATGTCGCTCAATATAGTTCAGGCTGCCATCAACCTGTATATCCTCTAGGGGCACCACTGCCTAGTCTTCCACCAGACACTTTCGCAGCTGGGAGACATGGAAAGTGACGTGGATCTGACCGAGTTCTGCTGGCAGATCCAGCTGATATGCCACCTTGCCCACCCGGGCCAAAACCCTGAAAGGCCTGATATACCTGGGGCCCAGCTTGCCCCGCTTCGTGAATCGGATGATGCCTTTCCAAGGCGACACCTTCAGGAAAACGATATCGCCGACCTGAAACTCCAGGTTTGAACGGCGCTTGTTGGCATAGCTTTTCTGCCGACTTTGTGCAGTCTGAAGCCTGCTCCTGACCTGCTGAATTATTTATGTCGTCTTGAGCACTACTTCGGTGCTCCCCATAACCCTCTGGCCCACCTCACCCCAACATATCGGGGTCCTGCACTTCCTCCCGTATAACATCTCAAAGGGAGGATGATCGATACTCGCATGGTAGCTGTTATTATAGGAGAATTCAGCCAATGGGAGGTAAGTATCCTAGCTATCACCAAAATCTAGCACACACGCCTGCAACATATCCTCCAAAGTCTGGATGGTCCGCTCGCTCTGACCATCCGTCTGCGGGTGAAATGCGGTGCTAAAGTGCAGACAAGTACCCAACTCGTCGTGGAATTTCTTCTAGAACCTGGAAGTAAACCGTACATCTCTGTCGGAAATCACGGAGACTGGCACTCCATGCCGAGTCACAACCTCTCGAATGTAAATGTCAGTTTGCTTCTCGGCTGATATACTCTCTTGGATTGGTATAAAATGGGCGCTCTTGGTTAACCGATCCACAATGACCCATATGGAATCCACTCCCCGCGCGGTCCTGGGAAGTTTGGTGATGAAGTCCATGGTAATATCTTCCCATTTCCACATAGGAATATCCAACGGTTGCATCTTTCCATGTGGCCTCTGGTGCTCGGTCTTGACCTTCCTGCAGGTCAAGCACCGCTCCACACACCATGCTACGTCCCGCTTCATGCAAGGCCACCAATAGTCAAGACGAAGATCCCTATACATCTTCGTCGCCCCGGGATGGATAGAAAACCTGGATTTGTGCGCCTCCTCCATCAATATCTGACGCACGCCTCCATGATAGGGGACCCACACCCTACGGTGAAGGGTCAGCAACCCTCGACTATCATAGTCGAAGGAGGAAACCAGACCCACAATACACTCGCTCTTCCAGTGTTCCTCCTTCATAGCCTCCTGTTGGGCCTCTCGGATCCGCTCCAACAGCAGAGCCACCACGGTCATCCTCATACAAATGTCTCAGATCAGCGCTGCCTTACGGCTAAGCGCGTCAGCCACCACATTAGCCTTCCCCGGATGGTAAACGATCTAGCAATCATAATACTTCACCACATCAAGCCACCGACGCTGCCTCATATTCAGATTCGGCTGATCCATGACATACCTCAGGCTCTTGTGGTCCGTGTAGATGGTACAACGAACCACATAGAGGTAATGACGCCAAATCTTGAGGGCAAAAAAAAGCAGCCCCCAGCTCCAAATCATGCATCGGATAATTTGAATAGTGAGGCTTCGGCTGCCTCGTAGCCTAAGCAATAACATGTCCTCTCTGCATCTAAACTATTCCCAAACCCAAGATGGACGCATCACAGTATACAAAAAAAATCCTCAATGCCCTCTGGCAGGGCTAAGATTGGCGCCTCGCACAATCTCTGTCTCAATGTCTCAAATGCAGCCTGCTGCTCAGGCCCCAACAAAAGACCACGACTTTCCTCGTCAGCCTGGTCAGTGGTACGACTATCTTGGAGAAATCCTAGATGAACCTCCGATAATAGCTGGCTAATCTTAGGAAACTCCGAATCTCAGATGGAGACCTCGGAACCTCCCATCTCATCACAGCCTCCACTTTGGCCGGGTCAACCGATATCCCATTCTGGTTGACAAGGTGCCCAAGAAACTGCACCTTGTGCAACCAGAACTCATACTTGGAGAACTTAGCATAAAAGTTCTCCCTCCTCGAAGTATCCAGAACCTCCCGAAAGTGTTCCTCATGCTGCTCTTACGTCTTGGAATAAACCAAGATGTCATCAATGAAAACTATCATGGACCGATCCAACATCGGTCTGCACACGCGGTTCATAAGATCCATGAACGTGGAAGGAGCATTGGTGAGCCCGAAAGGCATCACCATGAACTCATAGTGACCATAATGCATCCGAAAGGCAGTCTTTTGTACATCCTCCTCTTTGACCCTCATCTGATGATAACATGAACACAAATCAATCTTGGAGAACCAAAATGCTCCCTGTAGCTGGTCAAAGAGGCCATTGATCCTCGGGAGTGGGTAACGGTTCTTCACCGTTACCTTATTCAGCTCCCGATAATCTATACACATCCGATGCGACCCGTCCTTCTTCTTCACAAACAGAATCGGGGCTCCCCAGGGAGAACTGCTCGGCCTAATGAATCCCTTGTCTAACAGCTCCTGCAGCTGTGTAGACAAGTCCTGCATCTCAGGAGGAGCCAACCGATACAGTGCGTTTGCTATCAGAGCCGCACCAGGGACTAGGTCAATCCTGAACTCCACCTGCCTTTCTGGAGGTATCCCAGGCAACTCCTCGGGGAATACATCCGCAAACTCTTGCACTATTGGCACATCACCCACCGTCGCCCTCCCGCGTCCCGGGTGTCCATAACATAGGCGACGTATCCTGCACAACCCTGCTGAAGGTAGCACCTAGCCCTCGCTGCCGAACATAAAGCTGGTCCTTGCTGTGGCCTCTCACCCTGAATCACCAACTCTCCCCCACCTGGGGTCCTGATCCGAACCAACTGTTGCACGCAGTCAATCACTGCCCCATTGGGTCTTAGCCAATCCATACCAATAATAACCTTGTTCCCCCTCAACGGTATGGGAACCAAGTCCACTAGATAACTCTCTTCGAAAACCTCAAAAAACAATCCCGAAAGACCTCTGATGCTCGCAAAGACCGGTCGTACGCAATCTCGACCTCTAGAGGGCAATCCAACATGCCTGTGGACTCAGGAAACTTCTTGCTAAGCGCAAGAGAAACAAACGATCGGGTAGCGCCCGAATCAAACAACACCTGAACTGGGATATCGTTCACATGGAACGATCCTAAACATATATATACAGAGCATATATCAATATCATAAGCATTATATGAATAAATCAGGGAGAAAGAATCATACCCGTCACCACATCGGGTGCGACACGTGCCTCTTCGGTAGTTAACTGGAAGGCCTGACTCCTCACCACTGGAGCCTTTGACTTGCCCTGCCGGCCATCCGTAATCCACAGGGTCGCTGGAGCTGGCGTCTTCACTGGAGCTGCTACTGTCAACTGGGGGCAATTGGCCTTCTTATGTCCCCTTTGGTTGCAGTGGAAACACATCAACTCGGATGTCTGCAAAGTGGGTGCAGGGGCGGTACAATCCTTGTTGAAATGCCCCAACTTGCCGCACTTATAGCAGCCCGACGATCCCAACCTGCACGCTCGCTCATGTGACTTGCCGCAATTCCTGTAGCGGCCTTGGCTCTGCTGGCCTTTTGGCACAACGTCTGATCCCTTGGGCTTGTTCCTCGAAGCCCCAGTCACCTGTCCCTCCTCGGCCTTCCTCTTCTGAATGTGCTTCAGGTCAATCTCCCTCTCCCTTGCCCTGGAAATCATGGAATCCAGGGTAGGGCAAGCTGAAAAACTGACATGCTCCCGAATGTCGGCTCGCAGCATGTCATGGTAGCGGGTCCTCCTCATATCCTCGTCTCCCACATAATGGGGCACCAGTAGTTCCCTCTCCTGGAATTTGGTGGTGACCTCTGCCACTGTCTCATATCCAGGAACTCCCAGGCCAACTGTTGGAGCTCCACTGCAAGCCCAAACTCAGCGCTGAACCGGGTCACAAAATCAGGCCATGTCATAGCCTCAATAGCCGAGGCTCCCAGAGAGTCACCAACCGACTCCCACTAATCCCTGGCCTGGTCCCTCAAGCATCCTGCTGCATATTACACCTTCGATCCCTCATGGCAGAAGCTAGTCAACCGTGCAAACTCAATGTCTGCAATTCATCGTCTGACAGCAATGGGGTCCTTCTCCCCATGGAAATCTAGAATACCACTGCCCATGAAGTCCTTAAAGGATAGTACGTGTGATTGTGACCGGCTGGTCGCCATGTCACTCCTGAACGCCCTGAGGCGATCCTCCATCAGCTCGATAATCCCTTCCTTGATCGACCCAAAGATGATTGGGGTTGCATCAAGGATGCCTCTAGTGATCTCGGACGCGATGAACTCACGTAGCCTCTCATCCACTGGTTCGGAACCTGAACCTGAACCCTCCCCTTCTCCTGAATTGCCAACTGCTGGCCTCAGACGTTGTACCACCATTCTACAATACATAATGACAACCGTCAGTGATACTGATACATCTAGAGGGATCACATCTATCACAAGTTTCCTGGTCTTGTCTCAGCCTTCCTTGACTCAAGTACGTATCCTCCGCTTTCAGTAGTATGAGCCCATACTACATTCCACATGTATCCGTACTTTCCTCAAGAACTGCCTCGACTCCACCAAGTCCCTTCTACTGTTACTGATCTCTGCTACTCTCATCCTAGGCTTTCCCTAGGGTACCTCTAACTCCACCCAAACTAGTCCTCAACTGCTGAAGGCCTCTTTGCAACGCTAGTTAGCCACCATATGGATACAATCACATGCCACGAGGCTCAGATAATCCTTCGAGTAACGGACTCATCCCTACAATGGTTAGGACTCAAACAAGAGCTATGCAATAGGGTCAAATCCAATACTATGAGATTATTTAACCCTGATTGCATATGACCTAACGTACCCACCTAATAGCTAACTCCCATCACTCCGAGTCCCACAAAGCACAAAGCAAGCAACATTCAGACAAAAAGAAAACAAGCTCAAGCAATTCTATCCACATAACAAGAATCTATACTAGCATGCGATATAAGCTCATATAATCAGGCATAACCTAAATAGGCTATCCTATCTCTGTCTAATCAACACTATCATGCAGCTCAAAAGCACATATAACAGGCACATAAGGCATGCTTCCTAGATCCTTAATCCTAATCTAGCATGCTGTTCTACTGAAACTGATAATTATAACATAAACTTGTATGAGTACTTTGGGGAAAAACTTATTTGAGCTCGGCCGGTCGCGCACATCATACACCTTGTTCTTTCTTAAAACTTTTTAACTTAGATTTTAGAAAATCATTTTCTTTGTAAAAATCTTTTAATCGCACGGTTTGAGTCCAGACATCCCCGAGGGTGTGTCCGAATCCCTCAAACCAGGGCTCTGATACCAACTTGTAACATCCCAAATTTTGAGTCCAAAAATTACATTTTTAAGTAAATGCTTTATAAAACTTTCATAAGAAAACATATTAAAGACATATCATTTCATAAAACTAATATCTCATGTCTGAAAAAAAAACCATAAATGTAACATTGTTAGAGTACAATCCCAAGAATCTCGTAATGTGGAAATCCAACGTGTGTGTGTATGATGTGCAGCTACCGTGCCAGCTCCTTCCCCTTCGCTGAAGAGGTACCTGAAACAAAACTAAAAACTGTAAGCACGAAGCTTAGTGAGTTACCACATCATACCGCATACCATACAATTGCATAACATACATATACCGTCAGGCATATTGTCACACCCCGAAACCGAAGGCGGAAACGTTTCCGGGGTGGACTCCACGTTGAGTATCAAATCCAATGTATATAGTAAGCAAAGTAAACAACCATTACATTACATATGAAAATTTACAATTGTTTGAAAACAAAATGTTACAAGTGTTATACATATGTATATACATGAACAAAAGTAAAGACGCGTCTTCCATGAGCTCCGTCTTCTACAAAAGAGATCACTGGTACCTGTCTAATGTGGACCTGAAAATACAAGCAGTTTGAATATCAGCATAAAGCTGGTGAGTTCATAAGCGGTTTTGTTTTTCTGCAAATGTACAAGTTTCCTTTCTATTTTCTGAAAATGTTACACACCAAGAAAATCCCATATTTTCTTAAAAATTGGTTATCAATCCGAAATGTAATGTAAAAGATGTATAATGATTTCCAATTCGAAATGTAATGTAAAAGATGTATACTGGTTACCAATCCAAAATGTAATGTAAAGGATGTATATACTGAGAATCTGATTACCCTTGTGAATTGTAAAGTTTAGTTATGTGGTTTGTTACACGAAATTGGTTATAAACAAATGTTACCCCAGGAAAATCCCATATTTTCCTAAAAGTTGGTTACCAATCCGAATTGTAATGTAAAAGATGTATACTCAAAACCTGGTTACCCTTGTGAATTGTATTAGTTTTAACACGTATATAAAACTAATATGTACAAAGTAAACTAGTTACTTTATTCATTATTACTATCAAGTAAATCTCTGTTATCCAAATTGTGAGTTCCATAACCATACGATAGACTAGATATGGCAATAAGTAGTCCAAATCACTTTATGACTTTCGTCACCCTTGAACCTTTCGGTTCGGCTGTAGCTAGCAGCCAGGTGCGGGGTAGTCAGCCCCGTATAGATCTATACACTCAAGTCACACTCCCTATCTAAGAGATTCTGGTTACGGGTGCGGTCCTCCACTCGCGTATCTCTGTGGAGTGTTCACCGAGGACATGTCTCCAATTTATAGGAATAACAAATTTACTAGTAATAATAGTGAAAGATCCTGTTACAAACAATGATCCTCCACTCGCGTATATCTGTGGAATGTTACTGAGGACAAAACAGTGTACTAAGTTTCATGTTCAAAGTTCAAATGTTATGATTTTAACTGATATAATGCGGAAAACCATTTGTGAAAATATAAAATACAACATTTTATAACGTTTTTCACAAATTATACTGTAATGTGTTCTGCAAGTTCAAACGGTTATCTATTATGATTGTCAACGTTAAAAGCATATGAAATATGAAACACAACACATGTAAAACAAGTTTTGAGTACAAGTTTTCCTTGTACTTTGCTTGTATCCGCCCTGAAAACAGTGAAAAACATTGAAAAAGGGTAGGGGTATGAACTCACCAGACGAGGAAACGAGATGCTTTGGATGTTAGGTGTCGGTTCGGGGCTTGATAACGCGCGAAGTTCCTATGTAATATGAAATGATATAAAAATGTATCTAATTAGACTTTGAACAGCTAATTAGATATGAATATACACTCCGAGGAGCAAAAACACTTTAATTCAAGTGTTAGGAGTGATCCGGGTAGCATCCAAGATTGTGTAGGGCCTAAATATGGAGTTTACTCTTCAAGAGTAAACTCTTTGAGGAGTTTACGGCCCATTGACCATATCCCCATGAGTTTATGGTCGTAAACTCATGGATGGTGGGTTCTTGGATGCCAAATGGTCATACAATGTACACGGGAAAGTTCTAGGGTTGTTTCCATGGCTTAGGAGTGATCTGGACTTGGAATAGCTTTGGAAAATAAGTTTACGGTCTAAGGAGATGTTATTGGGGATTTAACTACCTTAAACTCATGATTTTACAACCGTAAACTCATGTTTGTACATGATTCATGGCTTTTGGTAGTTATAAGTCAATCAGATGTGATTCTAGACCAACATACAAACCATATAAGGTGTTAAGGGCACTTTAACACCCATTGAAGGAGTTTATGGTCTAAGGAGATGTGTTTACGGTCTAAGAATGTTCTTGGACCTTAAACTCAAGTTTTTCCCATTTGTGTATGATTTGGTGCATTTCTTGAAGGGTTATAAGGTTCTATGCACTCATGGAAGTCCATTGGAGGTGTTTAGGGGCAAACTAACACCCAACAAGGTGTTTAAGGTCTATGAATGAGGGTTTATGGTCCAAGCATGTTCTTGGACCGTAAACTCATGTCCATGCCTCATTTGGTGCGATTTTGGGGTCCTAAGCTCATGCATGCAAGTTTCTAAGTCGAATCTAGGCCCTAGAACTGGTTTGAAGGGGTTTTGGGGCTTCAAAACCCTCTTTAGAGGAGTTCACGGTTTTGGGAGGGTCCCCAAACCGTGAACACATGTTCATAGGTGTTTTGGGTGGTATCAACATGAATTTGAAAGGTAAACAAGCTTAGAAACATGCTAGGATAGATTCCTTACCAAAATGAAGCTTGAATGGAGGATTTTTGGACCAATTTCGAGTTCTAGAGAGAGAGTAGTGAGAGAAAGTTGTGAGATGGGAAAAAGTCTTCAAATGTTTCCCACACAACCTTTAAATAGTAGTTGGGTTTGAGACCCGGTGGAATTCTACCCGATATTGACGATATACGATGCTTTTGGTCGCACCCGATAAAGTTGCTGTAACTCGTTATGGTCGAAACTAAAAATTTACTAATATTTAATTTAGAATATTTTCTTGAGTTATTATTATGTTTGAACATCCATTAAGTCATAATAAACAACCCAAATATTATGACTTAATTTAATAACAGAAACGGAAATAATTCGAAAACGAAGAATTTATTAACGGAACGAGTTACAATAATGGAAAGAATTTTCGGGTTGTCACAGTATCCCCCCCGTTAGAGGGAATTTCGTCCCAAAATTCAGAATTAAGAAACAAATCATGGATTTGGAAAGAGATGCGGATACTTTTGTTTCATCGAGTCTTCACGCTCCCAAGTGAATTCCGGTCCCCGCTTGGCATTCCAGCGAACCTTCACTATCGGGATGCGACTTTGCTTCGTACGTTTGATCTCTCAATCCATGATTTCGACTGGTTCCTCCACGAAGTTCAAGTTTTCATTAATCTCGATTTCATCCAAAGGAATCACAAGGGTTTCATCAGATAAGTACTTTTTAAGGTTCGAGACGTGGAAGACGGGATGGATGTTACTAAGCTCTTGGGGTAATCGAAGTTTATAGGCTACAGGACCGATCCTGGCGTGGATCTCGAAGGGTCCAATGTACCTCAGATTAAGTTTCCCACGCTTTCCAAAGCGTACCATGCCTTTCCAGGGCGAGACCTTCAACAGGACCCGGTCTCCAACCTGGAACTCCAGAGGTTTCCGTCGTATATCGGTGTAACTCTTTTGGCGATCTCGTGAAGCTTTCAGTCGTTCCCGGATTTGGATGATCTTTCGGGTGGTTTCACGGATGATTTCAGGACCAGTGAGAGCACTGTCGGGGACTTGACTCTTAGCTAGCTGCGTGTCCCCTACCTCGGCCCAGCACAGAGGGGATCTACACTTGCGACCGTAGAGGGCTTCAAACGGGGTAGCCTTGATGCTGGTGTTGTAACTGTTGTTGTACGAGAATTCGATCAAAGGCAAATGTGTGTCCCACGACTTTCCGAAATCGATGACACATGCTCTAAGCATGTCTTCTAGGGTTTGGATAGTTCTCTCACTCTGTCCATCGGTCTGAGGATGATAGGCCGTACTCATGTCTAGTTTGGTTCCAAGAGCCTTCTGGAGAGACTGCCAAAATCTGGAGGTAAACCTGCTATCTCGATCAGAGATAATGGACACAGGTACACCGTGCAATCGAACTACCTTTTGGATGTAGATTCGCGTGAGTCTTTCCATCTTGAATGATTCTTTGATCGGAATGAAGTGAGCGGATTTTGTCAAACGATCGACAATTACCCAAATGGTGTCGTACCCACTCGGAGACTTGGGTAACTTGGTGATGAAATCCATGGTAATCATCTCCCATTTCCAATCGGGTATCTCGGGTTGCTGGAGCAGACCCGAGGGTTTCTGATACTCGACTTTCACCTTGGCACAAGTCAGGCACTTGCCCACGAATGTAGCGATCTCGGCTTTCATGTTTGGCCACCAGTATTGTTTCTTGAGATCCAGGTACATCTTGTCCGAACCCGGGTGAACAAAGTATCTGGTCTTGTGTGCTTCCCCCATGACAACCTCCCTGAATCCTCCGAAATTTGGGGTCCAGATTCGGTCCATGAAACAGTAGACTCCGTCACCTCTGATCTCAAGTTTCTTATCTATTCCCCTCAAGGCTTTGCTTGATACGTTCTCGGGTTTGAGGGCTTTCAACTGGGCTTCTCGGATTTGCATGGATAAGTGGGAATGGATAGTCATCTTTAGGGTCTTCACTTTTCGGCTTGAACTTTCCTTTTGGCTAAGGGCATCTGCTACCACATTAGCCTTGCCGGGATGGTAACGTATTTCACACTCATAGTCACTGAGCAACTCTACCCATCGTCGTTGCCTCATGTTTAAGTCCTTCTGAGCAAGGATGTGCTGCAGGCTCTTATGGTCAGTAAAGATTGTACACTTGGTCCCGTAGAGATAATGTCTCCAAATCTTCAATGCAAAGACTACAACACCTAACTCTAGGTCGTGAGTGGTATAGTTAACCTCGTGTGCCTTCAGTTGTCTCGAGGCATAAGCGATAACTTTTCCTCTTTGCATAAGCACACAGCCTAAGACCTGATTAGACGCATCATAATAGACAACGAAGTCCTCTGTCCCTTCGGGTAGGGACAGAACAGGCACGCTGCACAAGGCTTGCTTTAATGTCTGGAACGCTGTTTCTTGCTTTTCACTCCAACAAAAGGGTACACCTTTCTGTGTAAGAGTGGTTAGGGGTTTAACAATTCTGTAAAAGTTTTGGATGAATCTCTGATAGTAGCCGGCGAGACCCAAGAATTGATGGATTTCTGTGGGTGTCTTCGGTGCCGACCAATTCTCTATCGCTTTAATCTTGGAAGGATCCACATGAATACCCTCCTCGCATACCACGTGACCGAGGAAAGTTACCTTCCGAATCCAGAATTCACACTTGGAAAATTTTGCGTACAACTTCTCGGATCTAAGGGTTTCCAACACTAGCCTCAAGTGCTGTTTGTGATCTTCTTCGCTTCTGGAGTAGACAAGTATGTCATCAATGAACACAATGACGAACTTGTCCAGAAAAGGGCGACACACTCGGTTCATCAGGTCCATGAATACTGCCGGTGCGTTAGTTAGACCGAAGGGCATCACTACGAACTCGTAGTGTCCATACCGAGTCCTGAAAGCTGTTTTGGAGACATCACTCTCATGAAATCGTAGTTGATGGTACCCTGACCGAAGGTCTATCTTTGAGAAGTAGCTGGCTCCTTGAAGTTGATCGAAGAGGTCATCTATTCGCGGAAGAGGATATCGGTTTTTGACGGTCAACTTGTTCAGCTCACGATAGTCGATACACATCCGGAAGGATCCATCTTTCTTCTTTACAAACACTACCGGAGCTCCCCAGGGTGAGGAACTCGGTCTGATGAAACCTTTACTGAGCAACTCATTGAGTTGGCTGGATAACTCCTGCATTTCTGCTGGAGCTAAGCGATACGGAGATTTAGCTACGGGGGTAGCTCCAGAAATTAGGTCAATACGAAATTCAACCTGATGTTCGGGAGGAATTCCTGGAAGCTCTTCGGGAAAGACACCAGGAAAGTTACAGACTTCGGGGATGCTCACGAGGTCTTTAACTTCCTGTTTTTCGTTGATTACATGAGCTAGGAATGCTTAGCATTCCTTTCGCAAGAGTTTATGAGCTTTGATGCAGGAAATGATGCGAAGGTTGGAGTTGAGTTTATCACCATAGATCATGAGAGTCTGACCCGCAGGAAGGTTGAAACGGATGGCTTTTTCATAACAAAGGATACTAGCATGATTGGGACTCAACCAATCCATGCCAATGATGACATCAAAGCTATTTATGGAAACCGGCATAAGATCGATGGGAAATGAATGATCGTTCGGGGTAAGGGTACAACCTACGAACACATCGCTAGCGCTTTCTTTCTCTCCGTTAGCCATCTCAATGGTAAAAGTTTCGGTTAATGGTTGGGGATTAGGTTTAAGATTATGTTTGAACGTATGACTAACAAAGCTTCTTTCAGCACCCGAATCGAAAAGGATATTAGCATAAGAGTTGTTGAGAAGGAACGTACCCGAAACAACGGTGGGATCGGCGACTGCCTCCTCCCGTCCCATGGCTAGGACTCTCCCGGTGTTATCAGTTGTCGCCTTTTTGGGGCAGTTTCTCTTGAAATGCCCAACCTCTCCACAATTATAGCAGGCTTGCCCAACACCTGCTCCAGAAGATTGATTGACTGATTGGGCTGGTGCTTTGCAGAATCAGACCGTATGCCCCTTTTTACCACAGTTGGTGCATGATAACTCACGGCAGGGGCTGGGGTTATGGTGGTATTTACACTTTTCACACTGGGGAAGGTTACCAGCATACCTGCTAGTAGGTGTTTGAGTTGTGGATCCCATAACAGAAGCAACAACAACGGGGGTAGTAGCAGCATGGACTGCTACAGTCTGCTGTTTCTTTGAGGATCCTTGGGAAGATTGACCCTTCTTCTTCTTCCAAAATTTCCTTTTCTCACCACTCCTCTTGGTTGGTTCAGGAGTGGTGGTTGTTTCCTCAACATCATCACTGTGATCAATCAGGGTCTGGGCTAGGTTTTTGGCGCTGTCGTATGTATCTGGTTTCGTAGCTAGGACGTTCCCTTTTGTTGGTTGGGTCAGCCCCCAAATAAATCTCTAGATCTTCTTACTCTCCGGGGTAACCATTCCTGGGCAGAGTAATGCTAAATCATCAAATCTGGATGTGTATGCAGCAATATCGGAACCCTTCATCTTCAGGTTCCAGAGCTCGTGCTCTAATTTCTGCATTTCCCCCCGAGGGCAGTACTCATCTAGAAGAAGTTCTTTCATGGCTTCCCAACCCATGGCATTGGCTACAGGTAGGGTTAGGGATTTGACTCGGCTGTTCCACCAAGTCAGAGCTTTATCAATAAAGGTACAGGCGGCAAACTTCACTTTGTCAGACTTCGAACATGCACAGATTTCAAAGATAGATTCGATTTTCTCGAACCATCGAGTGAGGGAAATGACACCTCCAGTGCCATCAAAGGATGTGGGTTTCACATTCATGAAATCTTTATAGGAACCCTCCTTTCGGTGTCCCTGATTGCCTTCTTGGTTTTGGGTTTGGGTACCACCTCCCTAACCACCGGAACCACCGGTGTTCATTTGAGACATAGCAGCTGCCACCGCGGCTGTAACAGCTGCCTGGAACATCACAGGGTCAAATTCAGGAGGAGGTGGTGGCGGAGGGTTGTTGGTCTTTGAGCTGGGTCTCTTTCTTGGAAGAATCTTGATCTAAAAAGATCAAGAAAGAGAGGATGGTAAGTCCTCTGAATTGAATCAAGAGATATGACAGATATATATTCCAAATAAGCGATAAAGCAGGAAGGAGTTATCAAAGCAGATAAATTATCGCTAAAGGAATGATCAAGGAACAACGCTTGGATGAGGATTCTACAAAGGATTGGCTCGAGAAATACTCCCATAGTATTTCATGATTTGCTACGACCCTAGCTCGATATTTGTGGTATTTGGGTAAGTTTTAGGCATGCTGAACACCACAGTCACTCCCAAGCACATGTTGGCCGTGTCTCGAATGAATATAGTTGGCCAGGCTATATTGATCCTAGAGACGACTACATAACTGCCCAGGTTTAACCGCAACGTACAACACCCATTTACTTATGTTTTGTTCTACTTGTAGTTACGGATCACGACGGTTAGGTATATTTGTATACTTTTTGAAAATACTTATACTTTGAAGTATACTTTTAGTTCAGAGCACTTAGGCCCCTTAATGTTTATAGTCTTATACCATGTAAGGTTTGGTATACTTAGTTCACTATAAACAAGGGCTCTGATACCAATTTGTCACACCCCGAAACCGAAGGCAGAAACGTTTCCGGGGCGGACTCCACGTTGAGTATCAAATCCAATGTACATAGTAAGCAAAGTAAACAACCATTACATTACATATGAAAATTTACAATTGTTTGAAAACAAAATGTTACAAGTGTTATACATATGTATATATATGAACAAAAGTAAAGACGCGTCTTCCATGAGCTCCGTCTTCTGCAAAAGAGATCACTGGTACCTGTCTAATGTGGACCTGAGAATACAAGCGGTTTGAATATCAACATAAAGCTGGTGAGTTCATAAGTGGTTTTGTTTTTCTAAAAATGTACAAGTTTCCTTTCTGTTTTCTAAAAATGTTACACACCAAGAAAATCCCATATTTTCTTAAAAATTGGTTATCAATCCGAAATGTAATGTAAAAGATGTATACTGATTTCCAATCCGAAATGTAATGTAAAAGATGTATATTGGTTACCAATCCGAAATGTAATGTAAATGATGTATACTGAGAATCCGATTACCCTTGTGAATTGTAAAGTTTAGTTATCTGGTTTGTTACATGAAATTGGTTATGTACAAATGTTACCCCAGGAAAATTCCATATTTTCCTAAAAGTTGGTTACCAATCCGAATTGTAATGTAAAAGATGTATACTGAAAACCTGGTTACCCTTGTGAATTGTATTAGTTTTAACACGTATATAAAACTAATATGTACAAAGTAAATTAGTTACTTTATTCATTATTACTATCAAGTAAATCTCTGTTATCCAAATTGCGAGTTCCATAACCATACGATAGACTAGATATGGCAATAAGTAGTCCAAATCACTTTATGACTTTCGTCACCCTTGAACCTTTCGGTTCGGCTATAGCTAGCAGCCAGGTGTGGGGCAGTCAGCCCCGTATAGATCTATACACTCAATTCACGCTCCCTATCTAAGAGATTCTGGTTACGGGTGCGGTCCTCCACTAGCGTATCTTTGTGGAGTGTTCACCGAGGACGTGTCTCCAATTTATAGGAATAACAAATTTACTAGTAATAATACAGAAAGGTCCTTTTACAAACAATGATCCTCCACTCGCGTATCTCTGTGGAGTGTTACCGAGGACAAAACAGTGTACTAAGTTTCATGTTCAAAGTTCAAATGTTATGCTTTTAACTGATATAATTTGGAAAACCATTTGTGAAAATATAAAATACAACATTTTATAATGTTTTTCACAAATAATACTGTAATGTGTTCTGCAAGTTCAAACGGTTATCTATTATGATTGTCAACGTTAAAAGCATACACAACACATGTAAAACAAGTTTTGAGTACAAGTATTCCTTGTACTTTGCTTGTATCCCCCTGAAAACAGTGAAAAACATTGAAAAGGGGTAGGGGTATGAACTCACCAGACGAGGAAACGAGACAGTTTGGATGTTATGTGTCGGTTCGGGGTTTGATAACGCGCGAAGTTCCTATGTAATATGAAATGATATACAAATGTATCTAATTAGACTTTGAACCAGTAATTAGATATGAATATACACTCTGAGGAGCAAAAACACTTTAATTCAAGTGTTAGGAGTGATCCGGGTAGCATCTAAGATTGTGTAGGGCCTAAATATGAAGTTTACTCTTCAAGAGTAAACTCTTTGAGGAGTTTACGGCCCATTGACCATATCCCCATGGTTTTACGGCCGTAAACTCATGGATGGTGGGTTCTTGGATGCCAAATGGTCATACAATGTACACGGGAAAGTTTATAGGGTTGTTTCCATGGCTTAGGAGTGATCTGGACTTGGAATAGCTTTGGAAAATGAGTTTACGATCTAACGAGATGTTCTTGGGGATTTTAATACCTTAAACTCATGAGTTTACAACCGTAAACTCATGTTTGTACATGATTCATGGCTTTTGGTAGTTGTAAGTCAATCAGATGTGATTCTAGACCAACATACAAGCCAAATAAGGTGTTAAGGGCACTTTAACACCCATTGAAGGAGTTTATGGTCTAAGGAGATGTGTTTATGGTCTAAGAATGTTCTTGGAGCTTAAACTCAAGTTTGTACCATTTGTGTATGATTTGGTGCATTTCTTGAAGGGTTACAAGGTTCTATGCACTCATGGAAGTCCATTGGAGGTGTTTAGGGGCAAACTAACACCCAACAAGGTGTTTAAGGTCTATGAATGAGGGTTTATGGTCCAAGCATGTTCTTAGACCGTAAACTCATGTCCATGCCTCATTTGGTGCGATTTTGGGGTCCTAAGCTCATGCATGCAAGTTTCTAAGTCGAATCTAGGCCCTAGAACTGGTTTGAAGGGGTTTTGGGGCTTCAAAACCCTCTTTAGAGGATTTCACGGTTTTGGGAGGGTCCCCAAACCGTGAACACATGTTCATAGGTGTTTTGGGTGATTTCAACATGAATTTGAAAGGTAAACAAGCTTAGAAACATGCTAGGATAAATTCCTTACCAAAATGAAGCTTGAAAGGAGGATTATTGGACCAATTTCGAGTTCTAGAGAGAGAGTAGTGAGAGAAAGTTGTGAGATGGGAAAAAGTCTTCAAATGTTTCCCACACAACCTTTAATAGTAGTTGGGTTTGAGACCCGGTGGAATTCTACCCGATACTGACGATATACGATGCTTTTGGTCGCACCCGATAAAGTTGTCGTAACTCGTTATGGTCGAAACAAAAAATTTACTAATATTTAATTTAGAATATTTTTCTTTGGTTATTATTATGTTTGAACATCCATTAATTCATAATAAACAACCCAAATATTATGACTTAATTTAATAACGAAAACGGAAATAATTCGAAAACTACGAATTTATTAACGGAACGAGTTACAATAATGGAAAGAATTTTCGGGTTGTCACACATATCTGGGTGCCCGACCTACCCCTTTAGTCCTCTCGATTGGATACTGCCTAGCATACCTGGGTTCATGCCTCCCCTTTGGTCCTCTCGACCGGATACTACGTAGCATATCTGGGTGCTGGCCTCCCTTTCGGTCCTCTCTACCGGATACTGCCTAGCATATTTGGGTGCTGGCCTCCCCTACGGTTCTCTCGACCGGATACTGGGGACTATTTCACCCCTCTACTACTACCACATTACATGTAACACATAATCATATTCTATCTAGCATGATGGGGGTATGACTACCCCCTTCGGCCCTATCGACTGGAAATCATAGGGATTATATCCCCTACTTCTACTAGCATATAACATCACATCATAAAAGCACATAACATATCAGGTAGTAGCAAACCTAGATGAATATCACAAAGACAATCATCTAATATACAACTCCTACTGGTGGGCCGACATTGGTGTCTTAGACCCACTTCTACTGGAAGGTAACTCACCTCGTAAGGCTGACTGCTGAAAAGTTGATCGGCAGATGTCTGACTGCTGCTCCGGTGATCCTCCGACTATAAATCCATAAAACACTTATCAGACACTGATAACTACTCTTAGGGTAAAATGACTATTTTACCCCTGACCAAGTCAAACTCAAAGTCAACTTCCAGTTGACCTGACTCGCCGAGTTGGGCCGCCAACTCGTCGAGTTCCTATCCTTTCATCTGTCCTTCTTCACGCTTCTACTCGTCGACTTTAGCAACGACTCGACGAGTTCTCCTTCTAAATCAACCTCGAAAGAACCTTCATACGACTCGCCAAGTTGTATGAAAAACTCATCGAGTTCATCCCCATCGTATCAACAAGTCCTGTTCTTGACTCGTCGAGTTCATTTTCGAAAGTTGGGAGATTGCCTTGGACTCGTCGAGTCTGCTCATGCACTCGCCTAGTCCTATGATTTCCAGGTCTATGGCTAAGTCCAATGCATTGGGTCACTCCCCCGGACCCTTCTAAGACCACTCTAACACTCACTAGGTTCCTTCGAACCATAACAGAAAGGGGAAGTCAAGCCATGGACTCGCCGAGTCCCAAGAACGACTTGACCAAAAGATAGATCTAGGCTTCTAAAATTGACCAAAAGATAGAAATGACCAAGTCTTATTTCTCGATTTCTGATGTACAACACTTGACCAAAAGATAGATCTAGGCTTCTAAAACTGATCTAGCACGTAAAGTTACAAACTTTACGTGTATGCATGGGACTATGAGCTCAAATGGCCCCAAATAAGACTCTTAAGATGCATTTGACTCTCTAAGGCTCCAAAATCAGTCCCTTTCTACCTTGTAACCCCTTAAAGACCTTGGATCTGAAGTCTTAGCCCCCAACCATGCTTGCACTCATTATTGGTCACCAAGAATGGCCCCTAAAAGCCCTAAATAACCCTAAAAATGGATCTAAAACATGAAAGAGCAAGGTATCAACTTTATACCTCTAAAGAACTACAGAGGGTGCACAAACTCGAACTCCTCTGGCCTCCTCTTGATTCCTCAAGCCTTTCTCCTCCTTATTATGTTCCAAAATCACCACAAACCACCACACAGTCCTTAGATCTTTACACAAATGATTAGGGTTTGATATGGAGAGTTCTAAGAGCAATAGGGACGAAGGGAGGCTGAATAAGATGCTTACATAGGGTGCAATCCCTTAGATTAGGGTTTTGTCCAGACAGGGCCTACTCATCGAGTCTAGACGCCGACTCGTCAAATAGGTCATTAAACTCTCGGGTCCAATTCGCTTCTAGTCGACGAGTTAGGCCATCAATTCGCCGGGTCCTAGGCCAAAAATGAATAATACTTGAATGAAATACATACCAGGAACCGGGTGCTTGTGACATCCCCAAAATCACGGCCAGAAAAGACCAGTTTCATTTATACTTTTAGAATAATTTTAGAGTAAATCCTTTTGATTTAAAAGAGTTGCAGAATTTGTTCCCAAAAACAAAACGTGATAAAATAATATTTACCAAAACATTTCATAAAGAAATGTATTTTCATTATATAATCAAAACTCGGGATGTCATGTTCCGATACAAACCATAAAGAATAAACGATAACATTACAAGTCATTCAACAAATATATACATATACAGACTTGTAAACAAAATAACTTGATGGTTCATCCATCTTATGCCCTTGCGCCACTTCCTGTAATACAAATTAACTGAGTGGGTCAGGCTTGGGAGCCTGGTGAGCATATAGGGTTTTCAAACCCACAATAAATAATTAAATTAATTTTCATCAACCAACAATAACCCAATTACCCATTTCCGTTATTCTCACTTTACGTCCCTAAAATAACTAACACAAGGGACCTAGTCTAAGAATATTTCATTGGGGCGACAACACATGCTTCGGGGATTCCTCAACATTATAAGTCAAATAAGGCAACCATGAGGGGGATGGAATACATCAAATGAACACCCAAGTTCATTAGCACCTACAGGTTATGAGCTTGCTAGTGTTCCACGGGACTGTCTAGAAAGAGTCCGTGGTCGTCATCTAAATTCCACTAGATGACTGGATCAGAATGACATCGAGGCCTCTCATCTGTTTGTCACACATCAATTATCTACCCATGTTCTACCCAACATATTAGTAGATAAAAATATATTTTTATACATAGTTTAAAACCTGTATAGCGTTCTCATTCAATACATATTCCAAACAACAGATTAGACACATACACATAACACGTATTTATAGAGAATAAATCACATCTATAAGATTGAAGAAAGTGAATATACATTCACACATATAACAACAAAATATACACTTAACACGTATTTCGTATAAAATAATTCATAATTATGCGTTAGAAGAAAGTAACTACACACTCACTTGATCAGAAGATGATCGGACATCACTACGACTTGTAGAAGTAGTATTCTTCGGTAGATCTGGAAGATCTTCACAAAAACCGGGCTCCTCGCAGGCAGAGCTTCGGCTCGGGAATTGCACTTCTCGGGATCTTCGGGGATTCGGGACTTGCTTCGGGGCTCGGGAATGATACCGGGGCTTCGGGATATTTATTGCACGAAAATCGAGGTAAAACGAGAGAGAGAGAAGAGAAAATGAGCAAGAAGGCCGACTGCCCTCGACTTCCTTTTATAGGGGCTGAATCCTCAATTTACGCTGGGCATAAATCTAGGTATGCTGGCGTAACTTGGATAAGGCCGCTGACCCCCCTGGATAATATCAAATATTTTTTTTATTAAATTAAATATCGAAATTATTTAATAAACTTCAAAAATTCATATCTTCCACATACAAACTTCGTTTTCGACGTTCTTTATATCCCCACGTAGGCGAGACTACGCTCTACAACTTTCATTTAGACTCTATCGGCTAATTTTGAATTTATTTTTATTATTTATTTTTAGTAGGCCAGGACAGGAAAACTACGTTATAAATTCATAACTTCTTCATCCGACGTCCGTTTTCACCTATCTTTTTATCGTTTCACTACTATTAACGAGATCTTCGATTCTCGTTTAGATTGTTTCGGCTAAAAACCGCTCGGTCTCAAATCGATTATTCGGGCTGCATACTGCTAAGTCGAAACTTAGAAAAATCATAACTTACTCACACGAAGTCAGATTTGGGCGTTCTTTTTATGCACGCTCTCGGTTTAACGAACTCTACGACTTTTGTTTATATTACTAAGGATAAATATCAATCTAACGTAAATTTCACTTTTTACGTCATTCAGCGTTGCCGGTTCTGTCGCGAAACTTCGACATGTCATAACTTCTTCGTTATAACTCGGATTTCAGCATTCTATATATATTCGGAAACCTCGTTTTAACTACTACAACATTATCCAAAGATATCGTCTTTATCTACTATTTTATTTTGACGCTTATTTTTATTCTTAATTCAATTAAGACACATAATTAAGCAATTAAGCATAAAACACATAAAATTAAAATAATAGAATTTTATTATTTCAAAACGGGTTACAAAGGTTAACGTAGAATATTACATTATCTTTTAAGCCTAGCATGGAAACGCGGCCGTTACAGTGCTATAAAAACATTCAAATATTTCATAACTGTAAAATACATTTTATTAATCCTTTTTAACAATCGAAGTAATAAATTGTAGTTAGCTAACCATTAATCATGAAAGATTTCATTTATTTTATAACATTTGTCTTTCAAAACATTTTGCTTGCTCTTTCAAAAAAAATAAACAAATTCAAATTTGCACTAGCTAAGACTTAGTACTTTTCAAACAAGAAAAATTCCCAAATCATTTTCAAATAGTTCAAAGAAAACTTTACTAATACGCCAAGTACCTCAGATGGAAAATCCACATGTACCCACCTAACTAGTTAGTGATAATTAACTTCCGTTACGACCTTTAGCCTCGTGTCATCTCTTAACTCAGTCGTTTGTCCGAACTTGTTTGGATAATATACCAAGTTTCTCAGAACTTTTCTCGGTATACTAGGAGCTTACTTGTTATATCTATTACAGTGACCATTTGCTTAATTACTAACACACCTTGGTAACATGTTACCAACTCACTAAGCTCCTTAAACTATTATTAGACGACTTATCTCGTAAGCCAATAGTCCAGTCTCTCAAATCAGACAATCCTACAAACTAGGGTCTACAACCCTCATTATCCACATCGAGAGTTCCACCACGGAAACCCTCTATAAACATTACCGATTAGTTCATAACAACACAATATTTATGAACTATAAGTGTACCGACCAAAGTTTCCTTTCATTAGCACGTTAACTTCCATTACACAAATATATATATATATATATATATATATATATATATATATATATATATATATATATATATATATATATATATATATATATATATATATATAGTGTTGCAAAAATTGGATTACTCGGCCGAGTACTTGGAATTGGGCATCTACTGAGGCGAGTAGTGTCGACTCGGCCAAAAAAATCGGATTGAGTCAAAGTCGGTCAACCTCGCTCCAACTCGCTATTACTCGGGATACTCGGTCAATAAGTCAAACTCAGTCAATAAATTCAAAGTTGGTCAACGAGGGCAAAAATTGACAACCCAATAAAACTTATTTTTGACTTTGAGAAAAATAACCCTAAAACCCAAAAAACAAGCGGCATTCCCAAATTGGTTCCCCCATCTTTTCTACGATCTGATCCTCTCTCGTCTTTCTCTTCTACTGGCGAATCGTGAATTGTGATACCAGGGCACCAGGCTACCAGCGAATAACGATGCCAGGCAATGAATATCGATGTAGTGTTCCTGACATCCTCTCTTCCTGATTCATGATTGATTTCTTCCTGAGTTGTGAATCGCGATCGAGGTTCTTTCTCTCCTACTCTCACTGTATGTCGCTGTGTTGATGATTTGATTTCTTCTTCAATAACTCGTTTTTTTTTTGTATTTAAGTTTGTATATCTATCCCTGTTTCTTCAAGAACTCGATTTTGGATTTCTATATCTCTACTGTTATAGTGTTATTCTATCTCGATGTGGATTTCAGATTTCTTCATCAAGAACTCCCACAATATCCTACTGTTAATGTATTTCATTTATCTAGCTGTGTATTAGTGTATTACATCAAGAACTCTATCCATGTTTCTCATTTTTACCTTAAGATTGTCGGTTTGTGTGTATCAGTGTACTTATTTCGTGATTTCTTTACTGTTATGGTGTGTATGTATTTAGCATTTTAGTGTATTTCATGATTTCTTTACAAGTGGCAGTGGATATGTGTTTTAGACTCACTAACTCACTTTGTGTTAGATAGATTTCTAACTGAAGTAATGACATCAACCACAACAACCCCGTCTATGGGATCAACTGCAGCTCAAGAGAATCTTAAACACAAATCAAATGATCCTGGATGGGAATATGCATTGTGTGTGAATCCTAAGAAATTGGAGCGAGTGACATGCATTTTATGTAATAAAGAGATGGGCGGGGGAATTAATAGACTAAAACAACATATTGCACAAATTAAGGGAAATGTTTCTTCATGCCCAAAGGCCACAAAAAATGACCAAATCAAATGTAGAGATGCTCTTTTTGATAACCGAAATAAAAAGAAGGGAAGGTAGATGAAAATTAGTCTTTAAGAGCATAAGTGAATATTGGAAGTAGTGAGAATGAAACCATTACCATCGATGATGATTTGATGGAAGATTCATTTGTCTCTATGAAGGCTTAACGTTCTTTTGGGCCTATGGATCGGTTTCCAAACACTATCAACCCCCAAGTTGTTTCAAACATGGGAAAGAGCAAACAAGAAAATATGTCAAATGCTATTCGTAAGGAACACATGATTCGTGTAAAAGAATATATTTGTAGATGGGCCTATGAATGTGACATTCCTTTTCATGCCTTTGAGATTCAAAATGCAAAACAAGAAATTATTAATGCTTTGGGCAACAATAAAAAAAAGCGTATGAGCCTATTATGGATATCATTTCGAAAAAGATGAAAGGTAGGCTTGATACACCCCTAAATTTGACGACTTACCTTTTAAATCAATATTATCTTTATAAGAATCCGGAGATCCAAAATGATATTGATGTGACCGATGCGATTGTTGATTTTGTTGATACAATATATCCGGGAGATCATTCTTTGCAAAACCATATCGTGATGGTTGAGTTGCCGGTTTACATGGGTAAACAAGAAAAATCTAGTCGAGAAATTGCAATTAAAGGATGTGAGGTGAACAATGACAAATTTGATCCGGGTAATATATTTTAAATTGTATTTATTTTATAAAATTCCAAAATAATAAATTTAACAATGTTTTTTTTTCAACTTGTAGTGAATTGGTAGGTAGCTTATGGTGCCTCAACTCCACAATTGAGAAAGATTGCTACAATGATACTTTCTTTAACAACTAGTTCTTTGGAGTGTGAAAGAAATTGGAGCATTTTTGAAGGGGTTGGTAGTTTACTAAATTTTAATTATAATTTTTAAGTAGTTTATTCAAAACTTGTATATTTATCAAACTTTTTTAGCTTCTTTAATTTTGTAGGTACATACAAAGAAAATAAACAGATTAGAGACATCTAAATTGAATAATCTTGTTTTTGTTCAATATAATGCAAATTTGATGGAAAATAACAAGAAAAGGAAGACTAAGGATATGGAAGTACTTTTAGCAAAAGATGCAAGTGAGGCTCAAGAATGGATTGTCGAAAATGATGTATTGTTGGATGAAGTTGAGCCCGATGAAGCTATGGGTGACGAGTTTTTTCAAAATCGTAGAAGTTCTAGATTGAGAGAACTTGATGTGGAAGAATTTGTGTCGGAGGATGAGGAAGAACTAAATGAAGATGTTGAATATGAATCGGATGGAGTTAACATCAACAAACAAATCGGAGCTACATTGGAAGAGGAAGATTAAATGATTAATCTAAATATATAATATTAAAGAATGGTGTCTATTTTTGAAACAATTTAACATTTAAAAATGTATATTTTGTTGATATCTCACCTAATTTTGTAATGAATTTACATTAACTAATATTTTAAATTATGATCTATGACATGTATAATTTCCTTTAAAATATTTTTCTACATGATTTACCGTATCCGAGTACTCCTCGAGTACTCCCCGAGTAATCCGAGTACTCGCTACCCCCCCACCCCCCTTCGGCCGAGTAAGTACTGAGTAGCGAGTTCTCCAACTTTATATATATATATATATATATATATATATATATATATATATATATATATATATATATAATTATTTCGATTATAAGCTATAAAACAAAATAATAATAATAATAAAAGGTGTTAATTTATATTTACTATAATTAGATAATAAATAAAATGTATACAATTGAATTAATTAAATTATGAGAAAATTGAGGGTAAATATAATCTATAAAAGGTTTAAATAAAGTCCAGGGGTTAAAGTGATATTTTTTAAAGTGTTAGAATGTAGTGTTTTGAGATTGGTGTTTAAAGCGTCAATATGACAAGTTTTAAGGGACCAAACTAGAAAATATGGTCAATACATTAAAACCAACTCCAACCCTTCACACTATTTTTTTTACATTATATCTATATAATTATAGTGTAAACACTAAAGTCCTCCAAACCTTTATACTATATTTAACATTAAAAAGAATATTTTAGGTATATTGTTCTTTGTTCAACACTATATTTAATGTTACACTAAAATTCAACGTTAAATATAGTGTAGGGTTAGAGCACTATATATAGTGTTACGTGTGTGTATACACAAACACAGATATATATATATATATATATATATATATATATATATATATATATATATATATATATATATATATATATATATATATATATATATATATATATATGTTCTACAATGAATGTTGTGTCCGTGTATTGTTGAAGTAATTCTAATATGAATATTAATGTTTGATTATTAATATATTCATTAGAATATTATTATTCTATTATAAATTTATATATGTACATTTTTGTAGTAAATTTTAATTTTAGTTTTAACCTGGGAGTATGTATTTGTTCATTGCTGAATAATGACATAAAATTGTGTATAGAAATCTCACTGTAGAATAATAACATACAAGTAGTGTTTTTACGTTTTCACAGTATTTACAGTTTTTATTTGAACTATCCCTTATATATATATATATATATATATATATATATATATATATATATATATATATATATATATATATATTAAGCAAGTATTTTTGTCCACTTTTAGTTAAATTTTGTTGAATTTGCACCAAAGGTGATCCAAGTGCTTCTCCATTTATTCTCTTTGGATTTTTTTCTCATATTCTATCTTTTCCTCTTTCCTTATTTTTTAAAGTTTAGTCATGACTCATTAATGATGAAGACGTTTAGAGGGACATCTGTACTCCACTTCCTCAATATCTCCGCTACGTCTCTCGATACCATGGTTGGGGCCAGGATCCTTAAAACTGTAGCATCCATAGAAATTAACAAAAAATTTTAACTTTTGAAAAACAACCCAAGTGCATAAATTTTTTGCAAAATCATCCAAAACTAGTAATATTCACAAATTGTTTCCAAAATAAATCAATATCAGAGTTTTTCCCAGAAATCAAAATCATAAAACGAGGAAGTGTACGGTCACACCTTCGCCTTCCCACGATCATTTGAAGTACCTAACACAAAATCCAAAACTGGAAGCCTAGAGCTTAGTGAGTTCCCCCAAAATAGCCGCACAACAAATAAAACACATATAATAACAACATAGTATGGGCCCAATCAACCATCGGATTGGAATGCCAACATACTACATGTCCAATCATCCTCAAGATGGTATACCCTCGGCCCACAACCATCAGGTTTGAATGCCCACATACTATGAGTCCAATCATCCGTGCGATGGAATACTCTCGACCCATAACCATCGGGTTGGAATGCCCTAGTCTATTGGCTCTCACACAAAGTAGATAAGCCTCAACCACCAATCAATCATGTGCACATATATTAGATAGTCATATATCAGTCTACAGACAGACAAACCGATCTACAGATCACTAAGCATAGCAACATCCTATCTACTAGGATACCGATATAACTAATCATAACCACATAGAACCATCCTATCTTCCAGGAGACCGATCTAACAGATCACACTAACAATAACGCAAGATAACAATCTAAAGGGCCGGCCTTGGTGCCTTCGACCCGTGAGTATAGTGAGGAAAATTCACATCACAACGTCGAACAGAATTGAAAAGATCAAACTCCCGAAACATGGCTCCAAACATCAACACCTACAACCACTATTGATCCAATTCTGTAAATTATCCAATTACCAAAATACCCTCAGAAGTCAAACTTGGTCAACCCTTGGTAAAAGTCAAAGTCAACGGTCAAGGTCAACAGTCCATGTTGACCGAACTCGTCGAGTGCAACTTATAGACTCGTCGAGTTCCTTCGCAACTTAGAAGATCACGAAAGACCTAGTTAACTGCCCGAGTTACCAGACAACTCATCGAGTCCATGCAGCATCCAGAATCTTGGAAAACCCTAACCGACTTGTCGAGTTATCTCACTAACTCGCTGAGTCCATGCAGAATCCAGAAAGTGGGAAACCCTCATCGAACTCGTCAAGTTGACTATTCAGCTCATCGAATTCCTTCAATCCTTCCCTCATTTAGATGCTTTTAAGCGAAACCAAGGCTCCAAACTGTAGATCTAGCCTCTTAGGGTGTAGTTGCCACGTAAAGTTGCTAACTTTACGTGCATGCAAGGCTTCAAGAAGCTAAAACAATCAAAACTAGCCTTAGAAAGAGGTTTAGGGCATGGAGAAGGGCCAAGGCTTCATAGGGCTTGAGGTTTTATGTACATGAGGGCCTAGAGGAGTCCAGATCTGACGTTACAACTTCAAATCATGCTAAAAAGCAGAAGGGCTCCAAGGATAAGCTAGAAATGACCCTAAACACTTGAATGAAGAGATCTAACAAGAAAATTATCAAGGTAGTGACTTTTTACCTCTAAAAGGATGCTAAAATGATGTAGATGCTGGATCTACAAGCCCCTTCTCGTTCCAAGCTTCTAAATCTTCAAGTCTCTTCAAGGAACACACCAAACACACACTTTTAGCCACATACACACACACACACACACTCAAAATAGGGGTTAGCTCAATTAGGGTTTTCTTATGGACGTGAAAAGGTAGTAAGGAGGCTGGAAAGGGGACTTAAGATCCTTTAAATAGGGTGCAAACCCTAAAGATTAGGGTTTTCATAAACAATCTCAACTCGCCGAGTTGGGTCCTCCAACTCGTCGATTAGGTTCCATAAATCACGCGGCCTGATCAATCTCTTCACGATGAGTTAGGGAAACCAACTCGTTGAGTAGGTTCTAAAAATGTTAATTTAAAACTCAAATTAGTACCTGGGAGTCAGGATGTTACAGTTCTCCCCTATTTGAACTAGTCTTCGTCCTCGAAGTCCGCTGCATCAAACAGATACGGGTAATGCTCTCACATCTCAGCCTCTGACTCTCACGTCTACTCAGATCCCCTCCTGTACTCCTATTATACCTTTACCAAAGGTACCTCCTTGTTCCGTAGAACCTTCACTTTCCTCTCCAGAATTACCATAGGCCTCTCCACGTAATTCAGGCGCTCATCGACTTGAATATTATCTAATGACACCACTGCCTCCTCATCTAGTATGCACTTCCGTAACTGGGAGACATGAAAAGTGTTGTGAATATGATTGGGCTCCTCCGGAAGATCCAGTCTATATGACACCTTACAAACCCTAGCAATAATCCGAAAAGGTCCAATGTATCGGGAACCCAAGTTTCCCATCTTCCTGAAGTGGATCGCTGTAACATCCCAAAAATCAAGGCCAAAAATTTCATTTTTAATTAAGTGATTTATAAAATAAATTATCAAGACGCTGCCAAAATCATGTCAATACATAAAACCATAGTATCATGTCTCAAAATCATATTATTCGAAGTAATAGAATATCATAGTACAATCCCATAAAACTTTAAGCGGAAATCATGTGTGTGTATGATGCACTGCTACACCGCCGACTCCTTCCCCTTAGACGAAGAGGTACCTGAAACATAAACTAAAACTGTAAGCAAAAAGTTTAGTGAGTTCCCCCATCATACTACACACAAATAAACATACATATTGTAGGGTAATTCTGGGGCGCCCGACCTACCCATGTCAAACCGTTATAGGATGCAGACCTATCCATGTCAAGCCATTATGGGGTGCTGACCTACCCATGTTAGGCTGTTCTGGGGTGCCTACCTACCCTCTGGTCTATCTCAACTGATCATGGGGACTATTTCACCCCTACTGCTAGCGTATCATATGATATCATAATCATGCTGTCAAACATTTCTAGGGTGTCCGACCTACCCATTGGTCCTAACGACCTAATCGGGGATTGGTCCTCTCCTACTAGTACTATCTCACCTAACATAGCATACTAGAATATGCACATATCAAGAAATAGAAGACCAGACAATTATCACAAAGATAATCATCTCAACCAAACAATTACTAGTGGGCCGACCTTGGTGCCTTAGACCCACTTCTACTGGAAGGTAACTCACCTTGATGTCGTGTAATGTCTGAACTGTTGTCGGTGTGAAAATCAACTCTCCTCGACTCCTCAATCTCTACACGACAACCCTTATAATTAATCAAATAGAATATACAACCCTAACCAGGGTCAAATCAAGTTCAGTTAGAGTCAACATTGGTCAAAGTCAACACACGGTTGACCTGACTCGCCGAGTTGGTCTACCAACTCTTCGAGTCCATACTCCTTTATCCCGATACAATCCCCGATTCTACTCGTCAAGTCTGGAAAGAACTTGACAGGTTCTCCTTCAATCATACCATTGGGACCATCTTCATCCGACTCGCCGAGTTCATCCTTGAACTCGTCCAGTTCATCTCCCTCATAAGAATGTGTCCAATCTATGACTCGCCGAGTTGTATGAACAACTCGTCGAGTCCATCTTCAAAGATAGGGAGATTGCCTTGGACTCAACGAGTTTGCTCAAACATTCGTCGAGTCCCATGATTCCCAGGCCCTTAAGAGCCTAAACAATTGAGGGACTTTCCACCCTATTATCTGGTCCATCAACAGAAAGGATTTGGTGGTCATTAAACCCTGACCCGCCGAGTCCAACCTTAAACATCACTATACAGTCGATTTAAATGGGTCTTAACACACCAAAACCATAGATCTGGCCTCCTAATGTCCATTTTACACATAAAGTTCCAAGCTTGGTGCACATGAATGCGGTCTTTTGCTCAAAAATCCATAAAAGATGTTCTACAAAATGCATGGGGCTCTTATGGCCATATAGTTGGCACCTTTATGCCATGAGACCCCTCCAATGACCCAGATCTGAAGTCAAAACTCCATATAACCCTTCACAAATCCGAAAATGGCTTAGAAAGCCCTAAATATACTCAAAATCCAAGCCCTAAGGATGAATAAACACATGGAAGACCAAGACAGGGGCATTTTACCTTGAATGAGCTGGAAATGGAACAAAATCTCTGGATATCTAAGCCCCAACTCGAACTCTCAAGCTTCTTTCCTTTTGTCAAGCTTCACAATCCACCAAAATGCACGAAAATGGCCTTAGGACACTCATACAAGGCTAGAATTTCGAGATAATGCTTTCTGGGAGTAATAGGGACTATGGAGGCTGAGATAAGTTGTTTAAATAGGGCGCAAACCCTTAAATTTAGGGTTTCACCCAAACAACACCTACTCCCCGAGTCAGTCTCCCAACTCGTCGAGTAGGTCATTTAAACTCCCCACGGATCACGACTCTACTTGATGAGTTGGGCCACCAACTCATCGATTCCCAGAGAAAAACATAAGAAATACTTGAAAGGAAAGCATACCAGGGATCGGGTGTTACAAATATCTCCCAATCATTTTAGACTTCATCCTCAAAGTCTGCTACTGGGTCCTAAAAAAGCTCGGGGTAATGCTCCCTCATCTCATCCTCCGGCTCCCAGGTCCATTCTGAGCCCTTGCAGTGCTGCCATTGCACCTTTACCAGCTCCACTCTCTTGTTCCTCAGGATCGACACTAGCCGCTCAATGTAATTCAGGCTATCATCAACCTGAATATCCTCTAAAGGCACCACTACCGATTCATCTACCAGGCACTTCCGCAACTAGGAGACGTGAAAGGTGCTATGAATCTGACTGAGTTCGACTAGTAGATCCAGCCTATATGCCACCTTGCCCACCCGGGCTATAACCATGAAGGGTCCAATATACATGGGGCCCAACTTGCCCCACTTCCTGAATCGTTTGACGCCTTTCCAAGGCGACACCTTCAGGAGCACCATATCCTTGAATCGGAACTCCAAATCCGATCGACGCTTGTCGGCATAACTTTTCTGCTGACTCTGAGCAGTCTGAAGCCTACTCCGCACATGCTAGATCCTCTCTGTAGTCTTGAGTACCACCTCGGTACTCCCCATGACCCTATGACCAACCTCACCCCAGCATATCGGGGTCTTGCACTTCCTCCCATACAATATCTCGAAAGGAGGACGGTCGATACTCGTGTGATAGCTATTATTGTAGGAGAACTCTGCCAAAGGAAGGTAAGTATCCCAACTACCTCCGAAGTCTAAAACACATGCCCGCAGCATATCCTCCAGAGTCTGGATGGTCCGCTCGCTCTGACTATCCATCTGCGGGTGAAAGACGGTGCATAAATGCAGACGAGTACCCAGCTTGCCATGAAACTTCTTCCAAAACTTGGAAGTGAACTGCACATCCCTGTCGGAAATCACTGAAACCAGCACCCCGTGCCTCGCCAATACCTCCCTTATATAGATATCGGCCAACCTTTCGGCGGAAATGCTCTTCTGGATCGGAATGAAATGGGCGCTCTTGGTCAATCGATCAACGATGACCCAAATCGAATCCATCCCCGTGCCGTCCTGGGAAGCTTCGTGATGAAATCCATAGTGATATCCTCCCATTTCCACAGCAGGATATCCAACGGTTGGAACTTGCCATGAGTTCTCTAGTGCTCAGCCTTGACCTTCCTGCAGGTCAGGCACCTCTCCACAAACCAAGCTACATCCCTCTTCATACAGGGCCACCAATAATCAAGATGAAGATCCCTGTACATCCTCGTCGCTCCGGGATGGATAGAAAACCATGATTTGTGCGTCTCCTCCATCAATATCTGGCGCATACCCCCATGATATGGGACCCACACCCTACGGTGAAGAGTCAAGAATCCTCGGGTATCATAGTCGAAGGAGGAAACCTGAACCACAATTCGCTCGCTCTTCTGAAGTTCCTCCTTCATGGCCTCCTATTGGGCTTCCTGAATCTGCTCCAACAGCGGAATCACAACTGTCATCCTCATACAAGTGTCCCTGATCGGCGCTGCCTTGCAGCTAAGCGCGTCGGCCACAACATTGGCCTTCCCGGGGTGGTAGAGGTTCTCATAATCATAATCCTTTACCACATCAAGCCACCGACGCTGCCTCATATTTAGATTTGGTTGGTCCATGAGATACCTCAGGATCTTGTGGTCTGTGTAAGTAGTATAATGAACCCCATAGATGTAATGACGCTAAATCTTGAGGGCGAAAACAACAGCCCCCAGCTCCGAATCATCCTTCGGATAATTCGCCTCTTGAGGCTTCAACTGCCTTAAAGAGTATGCGATAACATGCCCTCTCTGCATCAATACCACACCCAACCCTGAGATGGACGCATCACAATATACTACGAAGTCCTCTACGCCCTCCGGCAGGGCTAAGATTGGTGCCTTGCACAATCTCTGTCTCAAAGTCTCAAACGCTTCCTGCTACTCAGGCCCCCAGCGAAAGACCACGACTTTCCTCTTCAACCAGGTCAGGGGAACGACTATCTTGGAGAAGTCCTGAATGAATCTCCGATAGTAGCCTGCCAGTCCTAGGAAGCTCCGAATCTCGGATGGAGACCTCAGAACCTCCCATCCCATTACAGCCTCCACCTTGGACGAGTCAACCGAAATCCCATCCTGATTGACAAGGTGCTCCAGACTGAACCTCGCGCAACCAAAACTCACACTTGGAGAACTTAGCATAGAAGCTCTCCCTCCTCAATGTATCTAGAACCTCCCACAAGTGCTCCTCATGCTGCTCTCGTGTCTTGGTATAAACCAAGATGTCATCGATGAAAACTATCACAGAACGATCCAACATCGGTCTGCACACGCGATTCATGAGATCCATGAATGCGGCAGGAGCATTGGTGAGCCCGAAAGGCATCACCACAAACTCATAGTGACCATAACACGTTCGAAAAGCAGTCTTCTGCACATCCTCCTCTCTGAACCTCATCTGATAATATCCTGAACGCAAATCAATCTTGGAGAACGAAGATGCTCCCTGTAGCTGGTCAAAGAGGTTATCAATCCTCGGGGGTGGGTAACGGTTCTTCACTATTAACTTATTCAGCTCCCGATAATCTATACACATCCGATGCGACCCGTCCTTCTTCTTTACAAATAAAATCGGGGCTCCCCAGGGTGGACTGCTCGGTCTAATGAATCCCTTGTCTAATAGCTCCTGCAGCTGTATAGACAACTCCTACCTCTCAGGAGGAGCCAACTGATACGGTGCCTTGGCTATCGGAGCCGCACCAAGGACTAGTTCGATCCTGAACTCTTCCTGCCTCTCTGGAGGTATCCCTGGAAACTCCCCGAGGAATACATCCACGGACTCTCGCACTACTGGAACATCGCCCACTGTCGCCTTTCACGCCTCCTTGGTATCCATGACATAGGCGACATATCCTGCGCAACCCTGCTGAAGGTAGTGACTAGCTCTTGCTGCTGAACATAAAGCTGGCCCTCGCTGTGGCCTCTCGTCCTGAATCACTAGCTCTCTCCCACTTAGGGTCCTAATTCGCACGAACTGCTGCTTTCAGTCAATCACCGCCCCATTGGGGCTTAGCCAATCCATACCAACAATAACCGTGTTCCCCTGCAAAGGTATGGGAACCAAGTCTACCAGCTAACACTGCTCGAACAACCTCAAAACACAATCTCGGTAGACCTCTGATGCTCGCACTGACCGGTCGTCCGGAATCTTGACCTCTAGAGGGAAATCCAACATGCCCGGGGACTCAGGAAACTTCTTGCTAAGCACAAGAGAGACAAACGATCGGGTAGCACCCAAATCAAACAACACCTAAACTGGGATACCGTTCACCTAGAATGATCCTAAACAGAGCATAGATATAACATATCAAAATCATAGCGACATAATATAAAATGACAGAGAGAAGAAATCATACCCGTCACCACATCGGGTGTGGCGCGTGCCTCCTCGGCTATCAACTGAAATGCTCGGCTCCGCACCACTGGAGCCACTATCTTGACCTTTCGGCTATCCGCAACCCGTGCTGTAGCTGAAGTTGGTGCCACCACTGGCGCTGCTGTTGATACTGCTGTCAATCTAGGGCAGTTGGCCTTTTTATGTCCCCTCTGATTGCAATGAAAGAAAATTAGGTCTGATGTCTGAAGCATGGCGGCGGGGCAGTACAATCCCTGCCAAAGTGCCCCGTCTTTCCGCACTGGTAGTAGCTCGACGATCCTGCCCTACAAGCTCCCTTATGCGGCCTGCCGCATTTCCTGCAGCGACTCTGGCTCAGCTAGCCCTTCGACCTAACATCATATACCTTGGGATTCTTCCCTGAAACACCTGTAACCTGCTCAGTCTCTGCCTTCCTCTTCCTAAGGTGCTCCAAATCGATCTCACTCTCCCGCGCCTTGGCAATCATGACCTCCAGGATCGGGCAAGCTGAATAGCTGACATGCTCCCGGATATCAGCCCTCAACATATCATGGTAGCGGTCTTCCGCATCTCCTCGTCCCCTGCATACTGAGGTACCAATAAGGCCCTCTCCCTGAACTTAGCGGTGATCTCCGCCACTCTCTCTATTGTCTGTCTCATATCCAAAAACTCCCTAGCCAGCTATTGAAGCTCCATAGCTGGCGCAAACTTAACCCTAAAATTGGTCACAAAATCTGACCAAGTCATAGCCTTGATGGATGGGGCTCCCAGCGAGTCACCAACTGACTCCCACCAATCTCTAGCTCTATCCCTCAAACATCCCGCAACAAAGCGGACCTTTGACCCCTCCGGGTAGAAGCTCGTCAACTGTGCAGACTCAATGTCTGCGATCCATCTCTTGGTAGCAATGGGGTCCTTCACCCCACGAAATTTCGGTGCACCACTCTCCATAAAGCCCTTGAAGGACAGTGTGTAGGTACCCAACTGGCTGGACGCCGTGTCCCACTTAAATGTCTAGAGGCAATCCTTCATCAACTCGATAATCCCCTCCTTGATCGACCAGAAAATGACGGGGGTTGTCTCAAGGATACCTATAGTGATCTCAGACGCGATGAACTCGCGTAGCCCATCATCAACCTGCTCGGATCTCGCACCCGAGCGTGGTCCTGATCTTGACCCAGATCCTGAACCTCCTGCTCCATGTCGTGTGGTCACCATACTGAAAATAAAAACATAAACGTTAGGATCATACATACTCTCGAGAGGTGAGGTCTCACACACTCTCCAAGTTTCCTGGTTCTATCTCGGCCCTCCTTGACTCGAGTACGGATCCTCTGCTTCCAGTAGTATGGGCCCATACTACCTTCCACATCTATCCGTACTTTCCTCAAGGATTGCTTCAATTTCACCAAGTCCCTTCACCAATACCCCTTTTCCACTAATCTCATCCAAGGCTTTCCTAGGGCACCCTCTGACCTACACTCTGCCATCAGCTGCACTAGGAGTCCCTACCTCCTTTCCCTAACTAGCTTGTGAATACTGTTACATATCCGCTCGCTAGTTAGTTAAAGTTAGCCAAAACCTTTATAGCACAAAGTAAGCAACATTCGTGCATTGAGTAACCACATCAAGCATACCAAATCAGGCTATCCTACCGCTGACTAGATAGCCCTAGCATACAACTCATACAACATGCATTTAAGGCATCCTTCCTTGATCCTTAGACCTACTCTAGCATGCAGTTCTCAGAATCATATATCAGGCATACAAGGCATCCTCCTAAATCCTTAGCCCTAATCTAGCATGTAGCTCTCAGAATCATATATCATATATCTTAACATAACAAGTATGGGTATCTTGGGGAAAACTTACTTGAGCTCGGCTGGTCGCACGCATCACACACCTTGTTCTGTCTCAAAACTCCTTTAACTTAGATTTTTGAAAATAGTCTTCTTGTGAAAATCTTTTAATCACTTGGTTTGAGTCCAGACACCCCTGAAGGTGTGTCCGAATCCCTCAAACCAAGGCTCTGATACCAACTTGTAATATCCCAAAAATCAAGGCCAAAAATTTCGTTTTTAATTAAGTGATCTATAAAGTAAATTATAAAGACATTGCCAAAATCATGTCAATACATAAAACCATAGTATCATGTCTCAAAATCATATCATCTGAAGTAATAGAATGTTAGAGTACAATCCCAGAAAATTCTATGCGGAAATCATGTGTGTGTGTGTGTGATGCGCTACTGCATTGCCGACTCTTTCCCCTTAGACGAAGAGGTACCTGAAACCGAAACTAAAATTGTAAGCACAAAGCTTAGTTAGTTCCCCCATCATACCATACACAAATCAACATACATATTGCTGGGCAATTCTGGGGTGCCCGACCTAGCCATGTCAAGCCATTCTGGGGTGCTGACCTACCCATGTCAAGCCATTCTGGAGTGCTGACCTACCCATGTCAGGATGTTTTGGGGTGCCGACCTAACCTTCGGTCTATCTCGACCGATCACGGGGACTATTTCTTCCCCTACCGCTAGCATATAATATCACATCATAATCATGCTATCAAACATTTCTGGGGCGTCCGACCTACCCATTGGTCCTAACGACCGAATCAGGGACTCGTCCCCTCCTACTGGTACTATCTCACCTAACATAGCATACTAGCATACGCATATATCAAGCCATATCAAAGCAGACAATTATCACAAATACACTCATCTCAACCAAACAACTACTAGTGGGCCGGCCTTCGTGCCTTAGACCCACTTCTACTGGAAGGTAACTCACCTCGATGTCGTGTAATGTCTGAACTATCCTCGTGTAAAAATCGACTCTCCTCGACTCCTCAATCCCTACATAACAACCCTTCTAAGTCATCAAATAGAATATACAACCCTAACCAGGGTCAACTCATGTTCAGTCAGAGTCAACATTGGTCAAAGTCAACTCCCGGTTGACCTGACTCGCCGAGTTGGTCTACCAACTCGTCGAGTCCATACTCCTCTATCCCGATACAATCCCCGACTCTAGTTGTCAAGTCTGGCAAGAACTCGATGGGTTCTCCTTCAATCATACCATCGGGACCATCTTCATCCGACTCTTCGAGTTCATCTCCCTCATAAGAATGTGTCCAATCTATGAATCGCCGAGTTGTATGAACAACTCGTCGAGTCCATCTTCAAATATTGGGAGATTGCCTTGGACTCGCCAAGTTTGCTCAAACACTCGTCGAGTCCCATGATTCCCAGGCCTCTTAAGAGCCTAAACAACTGAGGGACTTTCCACCCTATCATGTAGTCCATCAACAGAAAGGATTTGGTGGTCATTACACCCTGACTCGCTGAGTCCCAAGAACGAATACCGAGTCCAACCTTGACCATCAGTATAAAATCGATTTAAATGGGTCTTAACACACCAAAACCATAGATCCAGCCTCCTAATGTCCATTTTACACATAAAGTTCCAAGCTTGGTGCACATGCATGGGGTCTTTTGCTCAAAAAGCCACAAAAGATGTTCTACAAAATGCATGGGGCTCTTATGGCCATAGATTTGGCACCTTTATGCCATGAGACCCCTCCAACGACCCAAATCTAAAGTCAAAACTCCATATAACCCTTCACAAATCCAAAAATGGCTTAGAAAGCCCTAAATATACTCAAAATCCAAGCCCTAAGGATGAATAAACACATGGAAGACCAAGACAGGGGAATTTTACCTTGAATGAGCTGGAAATGGAACAAAATCTCTGGATCTCTAAGCCCTAACTCGAACTCTCAAGCTTCTTTCCTTCTTTCAAGCTTCACAATCCACCAAAATGCACCAAAATGGCCTTAGGACACTCATACAAGGCTAGGGTTTCGAGATAATGCTTTCTGGGAGTAATAGGGACTATGGAGGCTGAGATAAGTTGTTTAAATAGGGCGCAACCCCTCAAATTTAGGGGTTCACCCAAACATCACCTACTCGCCGAGTTAGTCTCCCAACTCGTCGAGTAGATCATTTAAAATGCCCGCGGATCACGACTCTACTCGATGAGTTGGGCCACCAACTCGTCGAGTCCCAGAGAAAAACATAAGAAATACTTGAAAGGAAAGCATACCAGGGATCGGTTGTTACAATCACACCCTTACAGGGTGAGACCTTTAGTAGTACCATGTCGTTGACCTGAAACTTCAACTCAGATCACAGCCAGTCGACGTAACTCTTCTGCCGACTCTAAGCAGTCTGCAACCGCTGCCTGATCTGCTGAATCTGCTCAATAGTTTTCAGAACTACCTCAGTTCAACCCCTCACCCTGTGACCGACCTCACCTTAACAGACTGAGGTACGACATCTCCACCCATACAACAGCTCGAATGGTGGAGCACCAATGCTGAAATGATAGTTGTTGTTGTAGGCAAACTATGCAAGGGTTAGGTGGGAATCCCAACTCCCACCAAAGTCAATGACGCAGACCGTCAATATGTCCTAGACTATCTATATGGTCTGCTCATTCTGGCTGTTGGTCTGCGGATGATAAGCTGTACTGAAATGCAGCTGCGTGCCTAGCTCCTCGTGGAACTTCTACCAAAAAGAAGAGGTGAACCGAACATCACGGTCTGGAACGATAGAGACCGGAACCCCATGGCGAGTAGCGATCTCGCAAATATACACATCGGCCAGCTTCTCGGCCGATGATCTCCCCCGAATGGGTAAGAAATGGGCACTCTTGGTCAGTCGATCCACGATGTCCCATATAGCATCAAATCCCTTTGTCGTCCTCGACAACGTGGTAATGAAGTCCATCGTGATCTGTTCCTATTTCCACATGGGAATCTCTAAAGGCTGCAGCTTTCCATGTAGCTTCTGATGCTCAGCTTTGATCATGCTACAGGTCAAGCACCTCTCAACATACCAAGCGATCTCTCGCTTCATGCACGGCCACCAGTAACTCATACTCAACTCCCGATACATCTTGGTCCCCCCCCCCCCCCCCCCCCCCCGAGTGAATAGATAAGTGAGACTTATGAGCCTCCTCCAGAACCATCTGTCTGACCCCACCAGACATCGGAACCCATACCCGACCACAATAAGTCAATAATCCCCGACTATGCTACACGAATCTGGTGATCTCGCCTCTAATCCTCTATAACTTCCAGTTCTCCTGTTGTACTTCCTCAGCCCGAGCCTCTCTAATCAATCCCACCAATGGATAATCCATTGGTATCCTCATACATGCCGCTGGAATGGACGGTCCAACTGTCTTGTGGCTCAGGGCGTCCGCAACCACATTCGCTTTACCCGGATGGTAAAGGATCTCACAGTCGTAGTCCTTGACTACATCTGTGATAACCCAAAAGATTTAAATCAATTAAGGTCTAGAATGTAACCCTATGCAAGTGAATTCATAACGTAGTTGGTTGCAATAAAGTATTACAAACCAAGAGGACATCGTTTGTTTAAGTTAGTATAATATATACTTAGGAAACCTTGTTGTAATTAACCTTGAAAATCAACAAACTATAACCAAAATCACATATTAACAAAATACCTCCCCCCAAGACCGAAATCACCCCTTAGTGGGTAATGTCTAAACCAAAAACTTTCCCATGAAGCATCATGGCCGAAATCTGCTTAACTCCAAACCACTAGGACCGAAAACCCTTCAAAGGATGACAACTAGGCTGAAAACTCCAAGTATGAACCCCATTAAGGCCGAAATCACAAGTTAAGTAGGAGCTAGGACTGAAATCATGGAGTACAAAGCGATTTCAGTCATGCTTTGGCCAAAATCACCAATCTAATACCCTTCCTAAGTTGATTTCGGTCTAGGGAAGGAAACAATTAAGAATAGTTGACTTAGTGAAGTGACAGATTCATCATTTTCCCATGCAAAACAATACACAACTTATATCCGTGTATTAACCCGCAGTTAACCAAGTAAACATCACATCACTTTCCTTCTTTATCTTGGATGAATTCATCTCCACAAACCCCACAATTGTTTCATTTTACTTCCTGTGAACCTCTCTTTTCTCTCAAGAATTCCTTTCCAAGTTTCAAAGCGGTTTTAAGCTTCAAGTTCATCCTTAGAATTTTGGTAAGCATTTTCGTATACCTCTAGTTTTTCTACACATTATTATGTTAATTTCACCATATTTACACACATTATTATGTCTCAATATCCTTAGGGTATCACAATCTTAAAAGAGTTCATCAAACACTTTCAAGTGCTTTAGGCTTGGATTCTTCACATAATCTCTTCAACTACCCACACAAAAACCACTCAAGGTGAGTTCATACCCCCATATTTTCAAGCTTTTTCAAGTTTTTAGGGGGGGGGGGGATACAAGTAAAAACTTTGTTTATTACACCAATATTTACATGTTTTCATCTTTATGTTAGATATATGGTTAATACTAGTTTTTGTACATTTATTTGTGATATATATTAGCTTGAATTATAAAACTAACAAAACAAACATACTCTATGTTATAAAGTCATAATAAAATTTGTGATTTGTAAAACTACATGGTTTTTTAGAAACTTTACAAAAAAATAGCTTTTCTAGCAAAAATGGTTACATTATAGTCATTTACTAATTTGGTGGGTTTCAACCCAAAAATATTATGTTTTGATTTCATATTTTGACACTAGACAAGACAACAACTTTATATTTATATAATAGATTATATAAATAGTTGAAACAAACACACATGATAAACTATAATTGGTATAGTTTTGAAGTCACAAACCACACTTCCATTTAAGAAGAACCGTATAATTATACAAAGGTATATTTATTTCATTTTACAAGAAAAAGGAGTCATAGTTCCCGTGAATCTGTTAATGCTCTTATGGGACATTCTTTTCATCGTACCTACCTAGTGTACACCTTAAGTTCTGCATTATAACCAGAGTCTCCTAGAGGGAGAGTGAGATAGTTTTGTATAGATCTATACGGGATTGACAACCCCACACCTTAGTTGTTCGCTACAGTTAGACCAACAAGTCTAGGGTGACAAAAGTCCACCAATTCCGACGCCTAAAGAACATCGTTCAGGCATATTAGTCATATCAAGCATGGTTGTAATAGCTCACATAGGGATTGACAAAACGATTTGGTTTACGGAGTAACTTTCACTTCATTAGTTTTATAAAAAAGATATAACTACATACTATTTTCAGTACAACAATACTTATACCTTTTTTGGTCTTAGGGTTTAAGACTACAATTCACATTTTAGAAAATATTGGATTTTCTGGAAATATATATTTTCATTTTACAAGGAAAATATACAAAGGAAATACATACATCTACAGCTCATACTTAAGATAACATTGGGGTTTTTTTTTCTAGAAATATACATTATCATTTTACAAGGAAAAGATACAAAGGAAATATATACATTTATAGCTCATATTAAAGAAAATATAGGATTTTCTAGAAGTATACAAAATCATTTTTACACGAAAACGTTACAAATCCTTTTCACACAAAAATGCTTATGAACTCACCAACTTAATTGTTGTCATTTTCAAAATCACTTGCATTCTCAGGAAACCGGTAGACAGGTATTCAACCCTTCTTGAGTGTCGGCATCGTCATTTCATGTTTTCTGCTTTTCAATTATTTGTGTTCAACTTTTGAGCAAACAGAGATTTGTAAACAATGTAATACTTGAAATCTCAATGTATGAATATTCGTTTTGCTATGTTTCATTTATATTCAATTATTATGATATTGTACATGAAGTCATTCCATTCGCCCCCGGACGTTTTTGCCATTCTGGTTTGGCGGTGTGACAGATTGGTATCATAGCATTGTTTAGAGTGAACTAGTATATCAAACCATACAAAGATATACAACTATAAATACAATGGGGCTAAAACACTCTGACTACAAATATACTTTTAAAATATAATACTATTTTAATTAAAGTATAAGTACATACAAGTTAGAACAGTGTCATAATAAGAACAAAACAAAAGTATTAAGATAAGTTGGACACTACGATTAAACCTTGGTATATGTATTTAGGTCTGGGATGAATATAGCCTGATCAACTATATTTATCCGAGAGGTGACTAGCATATGCCTGAGAATAGTTGTGGTGAGCAACAATTCTAAAACTTACCAACTCTATATACCAAGAAACTCTAGAACCAAACATAAAGCTTAAAATACTATAGGAGTATTTTATGATACTATAAATAAATCATGTGAAAACTAAAGACCCTTACTGGTAGGTCTATAATTAATTAGTGTATAAGTTAAGGTTATATATAATTGAGATCCTTACCCTATCAGGAGCAGACATGAGAGGCCCGCTCGGACATTCGGGGTTAGACTCTCCATCACGAAGTAATGGAGATCAGTGGCAAAGCCCAGAACATGACGATGCAAATCCAACACATCAAGAAGAACAAAGAACACCATATGGATGCCAGGCCTACAAGTGGATCAGGAAAATAATACGAACCACCTACACTCTTTAGAGGAAAGATAGTTACCATGAGACAACAAATCCTTGCAGCTGAGGCTAGGGCAACCTTAGCAGAACAAAGAGCAGAGGAGGCCACTTGCGAAATGAGTGAAATGGTTGGGCACCTTGTGCACCATTTTGGCATATGATAGGCTAGTATAGCCGAGTGAGTTAGTGACTACACTACTCTCACTATGTCTTAAGCTTATTGCATCTTTCATCACAACTAGTAGTAGTAAATCAAGACAGGTACGTCTTCCAAGACCCTTGTAACCTGAAGCAACTTAATGTATTGACAATTATGTTCTATTTTGATAACTTAACATTTGTACAATACCTACTACTTGCCACCATAAGTACATTTTGATGAAGTGATCAAAACATTTGGGAATCATACAACGGAACATGTAATATATATATATATATATATATATATATATATATATATATATATATATATATATATATATATATATAGATGAGATACAACTAGCAATGACCATAGTTACTTACAAACTCGTTTCATATTATACGACAAAATCATGTCACAACACGGAAGTAGCTGGCATTCCAGCGAAACACCCGTTCTACAAATGGACCTCACTAAATTTCAGGTCACTGTGACAGCCGCCATGAAAGTCGTCATGGAACAACTTAGCACCATCAATGCAAACAAAAACGGAAGCGCTGCCAGCAGTACCAACCCCAGTGGCAGCCAAGGACACTAGTAGTTGTGTTCCCGTAAGGACACCCCAAATCACAAAACCTAAGAACTCCCGCGAGAAAGGAGGGGCACTACCCAAGAAATGAAAGTTTTGGAACAAGAAAAAGGGTCGTTCAATTCAGGTACCTGCCAACGGACAACAAATTGTGGCAACTCATGCCACCATTACCCTTAATGCCTCAGTGCCGACGAGGTAAATGCTGGGAACCTACTCGAATGTCACAAGTGTAAATTCCGTCACAAAGGATCATGCTGGGAGATACATTGCAAATCCTCTCTCACTTTAAACACCCTTTAAAGCTACTTTTAACCCCCAAAGCCTTGGAATACCCCCTTACAACCGAAGAAAGCCAGGAGCATCGAAGTCCTCGAGAAAATAATCTTTTCCAGTCGAAACTCTGCCTGCATAAAGCCTGTTTTTTTCATCAATAACACTTGGTTTCATCAAGAAAAATCCTACCTAGAAACAAAACACTGCCCGAATCACCACTCATCAAGTGATTTCATACCCCTATATTTTCATGATTTTTAACACTTTTAGGGGAGGGGGAATACAAGTGAAACACAATAAAAATTGTTTTAATATCTAAATTTTTTTTAATGTTTTTAAATTGTTATCATTATCAAAATTATATATATATATATATATATATATATATATATATATATATATATATATATATATATATATATATATATATACACTTATATAATTTGGATTCAAAAGATTTAGAATATGTAATTTGACCCCATTTCTTGCTCCTTGTTTGATTGTGGACTTGGGGTAATGTTGTTTATTCGAATGTCTAATTAATCACAATTATATAAATATTATATTTATATAAATATAAAATGGATAGTACTATTTGAATATAAATAGTGGATTTCAAGGAACAATAGTATTACAGACTTTTAAAAAATTTAAAAAAGGTTTGCATTACAATAAAACAAACATATAAACTATAATAGGTATAGTTTAGGGAACTTATTCATTGATTATAAGGTTCAGATTACAAAACAGAAAAGAAATAGAGTACATTACAGAAAACAAACAAAGTACATTACAGAAAAGAAACATATAAACTATATTAAATATAGTTTATGAAACTTACTTACAGTGTATTTATTACAAAGTAATTTTTCATTATTCTACGTGTAATCATCAAAATAGCATTTGTGAGACAACCTTTACGTACTTTTCTAGGTACCCACTAAGTCCTGAAAATTATAACCAGAGTCTCCTGGAGGTAGAGCGCGACACTTGTGTATAGATCTATACGGGACTGCCAATCTCACACCAAAGTTGCTTGCAATAGCTAGGTCTACAGAACTGTGGTGAAAAATATCGTAACATCTACAACGCCTGAAGAAGATCGTGTTCAGTCCATCTTAGGTCATCGATCATGGTTATAATAACTCACAATTTGGTATTGAACAAAATGATTAGTGTATGAATATGTAAACAACTTCATATAGTTTTATTTAATTATAAAACTATAACATAGTGTTTTACAAGAATAGTTGGTTATACTTGCCAATTACAAACACATGAGTTGCATAGTAGTACAAGAGCATAATACTATTTCAGTATAGAGAAAACATACTTTTTATAGTTTTTATGTGAACTAAACTATATTTTATTACTTCAGAGTAGGGTAAATTTCACACATTTTGCTTACAATATACCACAACAGAAAATATAGGATTTTCTGGGAAAAACATGTTTATATTATAAAGAACAAGAAAACAAATTTCAATTACAAGCATACTTATGAACTCACCAACTTAATTGTTGACACATTTTGAAAACTACTTGTATTATCAGGGAATCAGTAGACAGGTACACACCCAGATTTTTGAGAAGACGGAGCTCTATAGACTCATGTCTTTTAAACTTGTTGTAACATCCGTATTTCTAGGTATAATATTTTAAGTATTTATTTTGAGATATGTGGAGTGACTCAATGAGTTGGTGCCTCAACTCGTCGAGTAGAGTCGCGACCGGTGACGTGGATTAATGAGTGGACACTACGAGTCCGTGAGCCGACTCTCCGAGTCTGCGCTGCTGAAGGAAACCCTAATTTCTCAGGCTTGTGACCTATTTAAAGGCCCTATGGCCTCCCTTTGCGGCTACCTTCCCCAAAGAGAAACCCTAACTTGCCTTTTTCGTTGTACAGAGAGAGAGAGAGAGAGAGAGAGAGAGAGAGAGAGAGAGAGAGAGTGAGAGACCATCTTAAGCATTCTTGAGCATTTTGGAGGAAAGATTGGAAGAGTTTGGTGGATCTAACAAAGAGAAGGCTGTGGATCTTGCATTCTTCTGTCATTAGCTGCTATTCAGAGGTAAAAAGCTCTCATCTTGGCCTCATGTTCGTTAGATCTCATTTTTGGGAGCTTTTAGGGTTTTCTCTCAATCATATTGTGTTCTTGAGCTATTTTGGAATGGTTTGAGGTTAGAACCTAAGATATGGACTAGAGAGGACCTTGAGGGTCCAAAGATTCGAACTTTATTGAGTTAGAGACATGTGATGGCATTATTGACGTTGAGGGACCATGCATTTGACCTTCCATGGAGCTTGTGATGGCATTATTGAGCATTTATGCCATGGATGTTTATCAATATCGAACCTTAGCGTAACTTTTGGGTATTAGGAGGCTAGAACTAGAGGTTGGAGTTGCAGATCTGACCTCAGACGTCCAAATAAGACATCCAGTTGAGTCAACTCGCCGAGTATATGAAATGATTCGACGAGTCGGATCGGGTTGCCACAGCAATTCGTGACCAAGTGATAACCTGTCGAGTTGGGGGTTAAATCGACGAGCCATGGGCGACCCTTGGAAGAATTCGGACGATACGAGTGGACTCGGCGAGTCACCTGAGTGCACTCGGCGAGTCAGTCAACTTTGACTGTTGACTCATATTGAGTTTTGTTGACATTTGTGTAATGCCCTGATTCTTAGTTATTGATTAAATAAGAATTTCCATGGTTTTAATACCTACTCAACGAGTTGGTTGCCCTACTCGTGGAGTAGCAGCGGGGTGGGATCGCGTATTTAGTGATCTACTCGCCGAGTCCAAGGAGGGACTCGACGAGTAGGAGCTGGCAGAGGAAACCCTAAATTCGGGGTTTTTCACCCTATTTAAGGACCATGTTTCCCCACTCAACCTCTTTTACTACTCCCCTCTAATCCAGAAACCCTAATTCGTGATATTCTCTACTTTGGTGTGCTCTTTAGCTTGGAAGGAGGAGTTGAGTGAGAAAAAGTTGAGGGTCAAGGAGCTTTGAGCAAGGAAGCAGTCGAGGATCTGAAGTTTATCTCAATTTATCATCTTTTGGAGGTATTCATTCATCACCTTGAGCTTCTTCTAATAAAACCCATTTTCTATATTTGAGTTTGGGAGAATTTTGGGGCTTTGGTGTTGCATTTCGAGTAAGGAGCCAAGATCTGAAGTTGTAACTTCAGATTTGGGCTCATGTTGGCCATCATTCTCGCAAGACCCCAGCTTTTAGCATGTTGATGGAGTCCTTTTTTCCTAGAACCTTCTCTTTATCTCATTATGGGTCATTACCTCATTGCATGCACATAAAGTTTGCAACTTTACGTGATAGACATGCCCTAGGAGCTTGGATCTGTGGTTTGGAGGCATTGCATGGCCTAATAAGCTTCTGTATGGATGAAGAACTGCATGTACTTGGCGAGTCGCAAGGTTGAATCGGCGAGTCACATGAAGATGGTCGTGAACTCGACGAGTTGGATGAACAATGAGTCCGATGAAGATTGCCATAAACTCGACGAGTTGTAGAACAACTCGGCGAGTCGGATGAGTTTTCACCAAGATAGGAATGTGTGTGTGTCGACATGTTGCTAGAAGGAAACTCGACGGGTGACCATAGGTTCCAATAAAAAATCATAAGAACTCGACGAGTCACCCCGTTGACTCGGTGAGTGGGAAAGAACTTCAAGGAACTCGGCGAGTAGCCGAGGATACTCGGCGTGTTCAGGTCAACACAGATTGTTGACCTTGACTGTGGACTTTAACTTTGACCAGGGATTTATTGGTTTGTTTATGGAGTTCCTTGTGAGGATGAGGACTTATGGGTGAATTTGCATTATGGTAATAGTTGGTAGAGCCTTTGGCCAGTGATCCGGGAGTTGGGATTTATCTACCGAGTCGAAATCTGCGAGGTGATTTATCCTCACTATATCGATAGGGTCTACGACACCAAGGCCGACCCTTTAGTTGTTATTGTTATGATGTGCTACTTGTGGTTACGATATGTTATATGCTGTTATGATCTGATAGATCGGAATCAGGATAGACAGTACGTTATGCTTTATGATCCTTAGGGATTGGTATGATTGAAGATTAGTGAGATAGATATGTTTGATGTCTATATATGCCAGTATGTATCAGTTATGCATATATGATTATTTGTTCGTTGGTTGGGTGGAGGCGATCCTACTTTGTGCTGAAGGCCAACAAACCCTACGATCGGTCTAAGGAGACTGTATGCCCATGTGGCGGTCCAGTCATGCTGAAGGCTCGATATAGATTTAGTCAGACTGTAGGCCCTGTAGGGCGGTCTAGTCAGGCCGATGGCCCATTATGCAAGTTGATTGTTTGATTACTACTCATATGGTATTATCAGTGGGGTATTGGTATTTTGGGGGTAGCTCACTAAGCCCTCGGGCTTACAGTTTTCAGTTTATTGTTTCAGGTACTTCAGGAGATCATGGCAAGGCGAAGGCGTGACCGTACCGCTCCTCATCCTTATGATATGATTTTGGGACACTCTGATGGACATTAATTAAATTTTTTTTTTGTAAACAATTGTTTGTTGGTTTTAAATTATGATTGAAAATTTTTCAATTTGGCGTAAAATTATTGGATGTTAGAAGTTGGTATCAGAGCCTTGGTTCGAGTGAATTGGAGGAACACTCGTGTGAATCCGGTATCAAATCAATGAGATTTTCGAAAAGTAAGTTTTTAAAATGGTTTTCAAAATAAAGGATGGTAGGTGTAGAGGGTATGATCAACCGGAGCCTGTAAGTAAACCCCAAAATACCATACAGTTATTTGATATTCTGATATGTTAGAACAGCATGCTAGTGCTAGGCTAGGGATCTTTAGGAATCGCATGATAGATTTGCCTGATTATATGATGCCTATTAGCCTATGGTTTCTTGTATATGGAATTGACATCATAACTGTAGATGTTTAGTGTATGCATCACGGCTGTGTATAGTCAATATCTTATAGCCTGAGAATGTCTGATTCGACCTTAATGTAGGATTGGATATTTGAAAGTATATCGGGTCCAGCGTTATGTGCGGCTAGCTTACAATAGCGCTGTAGGGGATGATGAAAGCTTCATGGATGAGTGGGTTGTGTGAAGCTATGAATCCAGTTGCGAGATAGTCGATTTTCCCTCTAGGAGCGAGGGTGAGTGCATGTTATATGGATAGTAGTGTTAGGGCATTATGATGATACTTGATACGAATATGTGTAGGTGCGGAAGGTAGTATGGGCCCGTACTACTGAAAGCATAGGACCCATACATGTAGCAAGGAAGTCACAACCCCTAGGGTTTGTGGGAATTGGTCTTTTGTTATTATGATTGTTTGTCTGACATATTGAGTATATATTCAGTATGGTGGTGACAAGACGTTTTACTGGTGGATCCGGGTCGGGATCTAGGTCAGGATCAGGGACGGGAGACGAAGGGTTGGAGGTGCGGATAACACCTGAGCCCATGGTACATATAGGGATAGAGGAGTTGGATGCCAGGATCCGGGAGATTCTGCATGATGAGATTGTTGCGGCATTCCGAGCGCAGCTGCCAGAGATGTTTGGGTCGATTAACACCGCGATGGTTGAGTATTTTGATGAGCGATACGCAGCTCTAGCAGAGACAACGACCACTGCAGCCACTTCGGCTGTAACTGCGGCAAGGGTTGGAGGAGGAGCCGGCTGGGCTTTCTAGTACCGGGACTTCGATAACACGAAGCCCCCAATGTTTGATGGTACACATGATGCGATCAGGGCTATGAGCTGGTTATCTGACGTGGAGGGCTGTTTCTTCATGTGCTCATGTCCTGCTGACCAGAAGGTCAGGTGTGCCCTGAACCTGCTGAGGCTCGGGGCAAAGAACTGGTGGAGATTGACGACTGGGTCGTACACTGATGATCAGCGGGCTGCTGTTACCTGGGAGCAGTTATGGGATATGTTTCGCACCCGCTACGTTCCGCACGTGGAACGGGAGCGGTTTGCTCAGGAGTTTTTGAGATTGAGACAGGATGGGGAGTCTGTGATGGAGATTACCCATATGTTCACAGAGATGGCTATGTTTTGCCCGGAGTTTGCTTCAGAGCAGTCTCAGATGAATCGTTATCTGAGTATGCTCAAGATTGATATTCGACAATTTGTGTCTACACAGCGATGTGATACCCTCATGGACCTTCAGGAAGCCGTGATGCGACGTGAGTTGGAGATAGAGCTGCAGCTGAAGGAGCAGCTTCAGGCACCGACACAGTCTCAGCCGGTGCCTAAGCGGTCTAAGACCGCTGATACATGGTCTGGGGGTCAGCAGAGCCGCACTTGTGGAAAGTGTGGCAGAATTCATTCGGGTGTTTGTCGAGCAGGAGGTGGGTGTCACAAATGTGGCAAAGAGGGGCACTATGCCAGGGACTGCCGTCAGTCCGCCCCTCCAGCAGATATGAGGATTTGTTACCATTGTCATCAGGTTGGTCATGTGAAGACCAACTGTCCGCATCTCACTGCCAAGTCGGCGCAGGGCCCCGCACAAGCTATTGTGAGGATTGGAGATGGGAGGCCAGTCATGGTGGAGCCTCCGAAGGCTCAGGGTCGCGCCTTCCAGCTCACGGCCGAGGAGGCCAAGGCAGCAACGGATGTGGTTGCTGGTATGTTTCTATTCTCTGTCTTAGTTATTGTATGTGTGTTATGATTATTGGTTGTACGTGTGATTAGGTACGTTTTAGTAAATTCCTTGCCTACTTTGGTTTTATTTGACTCAGGGGCGAGTCGGTCGTTTGTGTCTCAGACTTTCAGTCGGGGGTTTAGTGTGCCGGTAGATGAGCTTGAGTGTCCATTGCGAGTTTCGATCGCCAACGAGCACAGGGTTTCTGCTTCTTCGGTCTACTGGGGATGTGAGTTGGAGATTTTCAGGGTGTCTTTCTTGATAGATCTGATTCCTGTTCCCACGGTGGAAGTATGTGTGATCGTAGGGATGGATTGGCTTAATCGATTTGGCACCATGATCGACTGTGAGAGACATCGAGTGGTAGTTCGAACCCCAAGTGGGGGAGAACTGGTGGTATATGGTGAGGGCACCAGGATGGGATCAGGGTTTTGTTCGGCGGCCAGGGCTCAACAGTATATTCAGCACGGGTGTGCCGGTTATTTAGCGTATGTGGTAGATATGCGGGTTAGGGAGCAGCCCTCAGTTTCAGAAGTTCCCGTGGTTAGGGATTTTTCTAATGTGTTTCCGGAGGAGTTACCCGGGGTGCCTACGGAAAGGCAGGTTGAGTTTAGGATTGATCTAGTGCCAGGTGCGGCCCCTATTGCTAAGGCGCCATATCGTCTTGCACCGCCTGAGATGCAGGAGCTATCATCTCAGTTGCAGGAGCTACTGGGTAAGCAGTTTATTCGTCCGAGTAGTTCACCTTGGGGAGCATCGATCCTTTCGTCAGGAAGAAGGACGGTTCGTACAGGATGTGCATTGACTATAGGGAGCTGAGCAAGTTTACGGTGAAGAACCGTTATCCGCTCCCAAGGGTAGATGATCTTTTCGATCAGCTGCAGGGTGCATCTTGGTTTTCCAAGATTGATTTGAGATCAGGATATCACCAGGTCAGGGTGAGGTAGGAGGACATGGAGAAGACCGCATCTCGAACTCGTTATGGTCATTACGAGTTCGTGGTGATGCCATTTGAGCTCACCAACGCGCCAGCGGTGTTCATGGATCTGATGAACCGAGTCTGCAGACCGATGCTCAATCGCTTGGTCATCGTGTTCATAGATGATTTTTTGGTGTATTCCAAGACCCGAGAGTAGCACAAGGAACATCTCAGGGAGGTGCTGGAGGTTCTGCGGCAAGAACGACTGTATGCCAAATTATCGAAGTGTGAGTTTTGGTTGCAAGAGGTCCAGTTCCTCGGATATCTCATTAACCAGGAGGGGATTTTGGTTAATCCGGCCAAGGTGGAGGCGGTTATGCAGTGGGAGACTCCAAAATATCCCTTAGACATCAGGAGTTTCTTGGGCTTAGCAGGGTACTACTGGAGATTTATTCGAGATTTTTCCAAGATTGCAGTACCCCTCACTCTTCTAATGAGGAAAGGGGTGGATTTCCGATGGGGCTCTGAGCAGCAGAGGGCGTTCGAGACCCTCCGACGGTGTTTATGCGAGGCGCCGGTGTTGACACTCCCCGAGGGAGTCGAGGATTTCGTAGTATTTTATGATGCATCTATCTCGGGCTTGGGGGCAGTCCTCATACAGAAGGGACGAGTGATAGCCTATGCATCGCTGCAGCTAAATCCGCATGAGACGAAATACCCTACGCACGATCTTGAGTTGGGAGCGGTGGTCTTCGCTCTCAAGATTTGGAGGCACTATCTGTACGAGGTCCGTTGCACTATATACAGGGATCACAAGAGCTTGAGACACATCATGGATCAGCCGAACCTGAACATGAGGCAGCGCATGTGGCTGGATGTGGTCAAGGACTACGATTGTGAGATCCTTTACCATCCTGGTAAAACGAATGTGGTTGCAGATGCTTTGAGCCGCAAGTCTGCTGAGTCTTCTACCTCAGTAAGGTGCATGAGGATAGCGGTGGATTCCCTGCTTGTGGGCTTGATTAGGGATGCTCAGGTTGAGGGTATGAGATCAGAGAACTGGAAGCTAGAGAGGATTAAGGGCGAGAGCGCCAGGTTTGTTCAGGATAGCCGTAGATTATTGATTCGATACGGTCGGTTTTGGGTTCCGATTACCGGAGGGGTCTGGCAGACCATGATGGAGGAGGCTCATAAGACTCACTTTTCTATTCATCTGTGGGCCACCAAGATGTATCGTGATTTAAGTGTGAGTTATTGGTGGCCAGGAATGAAGCGAGGAATCGCTGGGTATGTGGAGAGGTGCCTGACTTGTAGGATGGTCAAGGCCGAGCGTCAGAGGCCGAATGGTAAGCTGCAACCTCTGGAGATTCCCATGTGGAAATGGGAGCAGATCATGATGGATTTCATTACGAAGATGCCGAGGACGACGAAGGGATTCGATGCTATATGAGTCATTGTGGATCGATTGACCAAGAGTGCCCATTTCATGGCCATACGGGAGAGTTCGTCAGCTAAGAAATTGGCCAACATGTATGTCAGCGAGATTGTCTCTCGCCATGAGGTTCCAGTCTCTATCGTTTCTGATCGGGATGTCAGGTTTACCTCCCGTTTTTGGCAGAAGTTCCATGAGGTACGTGGCTGCACTTTAGTACAACATTTCATCCGCAGACTGATGGGCAGAGTGAGCGGACCATTCAGACCCTCGAGGATATGTTGAGGTTGTGCATTATTGGTTTTTGCGGGAGTTGGGATTGCCACCTACCGCTCGCATAGTTCACCTACAACAACAACTAGAATTCCAGTATTGGCGCCCCGCCTTTTGAACTGCTGTATGGCCGGAAGTGTAGAACCCTAGTCTGTTGGGGTGAGATTGGGCACAGGGTGATGGGTCGGACAAAGGTAGTTCTGCAGACTACCGAAAATATATAGTAGATTAGACAGCGTTTGCAGACCGCTCAGAGTCGGCAGAAGAGTTATGCCAACAGACGCCAATCTGAGTTGGAATTTCAGGTGGGTGACATGGTGCTTTTGAAAGTCTCACCCTGGAAGGGTGTGATACGTTTCTGGAAGAGGGGAAAATTGGGTCCCCATTTTATTGGCTCGTTTAGGATCATTGCCAAGGTTGGCAAGGTGGCTTATAGGTTGGAGCTCCCGGAGGAGCTTATCCGGATCCATAGCAATTCCATGTTTCGCAATTGCGAAAGTGTATTATGAACCAGGAGGCAGTGGTATCACTGGATGATATTCAGGTCGATGAGCGCCTGAACTATGTGGAGAGGTCCGTGGCCATCTTGGAAAAGAAGAAGAAGATTTTGCGGAAAAAAGAAATACCTTTGGTGAAACTGCAGTGGGAACATCGAAAGGGATCCGAGTGGACATGGGAGCCGGAGGCGGAGATGCCCGAGCATTCCCCGACATTGTTTATCCCAGCAGACTTCGAGGGTGAAGTCTAGTTCAAGTGGGGGAGAATTGTAACGCCCCGATTCTTAGGTATTAATTAAATAAGAATTTCCTTGGTTTTAAGACCTACTTGACGAGTTGGTTGCCCTACTCGTGGAGTAGCACCGGGGTGGGATCGCGTATTTAGTGATCTACTTGCCGAGTCCAAGGAGGGACTCGACGAGTAGGAGCTGGCAGAGGAAACCCTAAATTCGGGGTTTTTCACCCTATTTCTGGACCATGTTTCCCCCCTCAACCTCTTTTACTACTCCCCTCTAATCCAGAAACCCTAATTCGTGATATTCTCTACTTTGGTGTGCTCTTTAGCTTGGAAGGAGGTGTTGAGTGAGAAAAAGTTGAGGGTCAAGGAGCTTTGAGCAAGGAAGCAGTCGAGAATCTGAAGTTTATCTCAATTTATCATCTTTTGGAGGTATTCATTCATCACCTTGAGCTTCTTCTAATAAAACCCATTTTCTATATTTGAGTTTGGGAGCATTTTGGGGCTTTGGTGTTGCATTTCGAGTAAGGAGCCAAGATCTGAACTTGTAACTTCAGATCTAGGCTCATCTTGGCCATCATTATCGCAAGAACCCATCTTTTAGCATGTTGATGGAGTCATTTGTGCCTAGAACCTTCTCTTTATCTCATTATGGGTCATTACCTCATTTCATGCACGTAAAGTTTGCAACTTTACGTGATAGACATGCCCTAGGAGCATGGATCTGTGGTTTGGAGGTGTTGCATGGCCTAATAAGCTTCTGTATGGATGAAGAACTATATGTACTCGATGAGTCGCAAGGTTGACTGGGCGAGTCACATGAAGATGGTCGTGAACTCGACGAGTTGGATGAACAACTCGTCGAGTCCGATGAAGATTGCCATAAACTTGACGAGCTGTAGAACAACTCGGCGAGTCGGATGAGTTTTCCCCAAGATAGGAATGTGTGTGTGTCGACGTGTTGCTAGAAGAAACTCGAAGGGTGGCCTTAGGGTTCCAATAAAAAATCATAAGAACTCGACGAGTCACCCCGTTGACTCGGCGAGTGGGAAAGAACATCAAGGAACTCGGCGAGTAGCCGAGGGTACTCGGTGAGTTAAGGACAACATGGACTATTGACCTTGATTGCGAACTTTGACTTTGACAAGGAATTTGTTGGTTGGTTTATGGATTTCCTTGTGAGGAAGGGGACGTATGGGTGAATTCGCATTATGGTAATAGGTGGTGGAAACGTTTCTAGTGATCCGGGAGTTGGGATTTATCTACCGAGTCGACATCTGCGAGGTGAGTTATCCTCATTATATCGATAAGGTCTATGGCACCAAGGTCAGCCCTTTAGTTGTTATTGTTATGATGTGCTACTTGTCGTTAAGATATGTTATATGCGGTTATGATTTGCTAGATTGGAGTCAGGATAGACAGTATGTTATGCTTGATGATCCTTAGGGATTGGTAGGATGGCTGCCTGCTAGGTCGGTGCTTTACTTATAAGAGAATGCTATGATTGACGATCCGTGAGAAAGATATGGTTGATGTCTGTATATTCCAATATGTATTAGTTATGTGGATATGATGATTTGTTCGTTGGTTGGGTTGAGGTGGTCCTGCTTTGTGCTGAAGGCCAAAAAACCCTAGGAGCGGTCATGCCGAAGGCTCAGTATAAATTTAGATACACTGTAGATTTAGATACACTGTAGGCCCTGTAGGGCGGTCTAGTTAGGCCGATGGCCCGTTATGCATGTTGATTGGTTGATTGCTACTGATATGGTATTGTCAGTGGGGTATTGGTATTTTGGGGGTAGCTCACTAAGCCCTCGGGCTTACAGTTTTTAGTTTATTGTTTCAGGTACTTCAGGAGATCATGGAAAGGCGAAGGTGTGACCGTACCGCTCCTCATCCTTATGATATGATTTTGGGACACTCTGATGGACATTAATTGAAAATATTTTGTAAACAATTGTTTGTTGGTTTTAAATTATGATTGAAAAGTTTTAAATTTGGCGTAAAATTTATGGATGTTACGATTTGAGACCATGGAGGGGTAAAATGGTCTTTTACCCATCTAAGAGAGTAGAAAGAGAAAAGAGGACTTTAGGTGTAAATGAGGAAAAGAGGGATATTGATTGAAATGCTTATCTAATGTGTTAGGCAGAGGATAGTTCAGGATTCTCGAGTACGTGTCTGTTTCCTACTAGCTACGAGGTGAGTCTTCTCACTATACTTTACCTAGAGTGATAGTTATGTGCGACCAGAGGGTCTTATGTGCTTACTTGAGTTGTGCATTGCTTATGTGATATGTATATTTGTGCTATATTATGTGATGCTGAGACTAGACCATAGGGTCCAACGAGGTATGAGATCGGAGGGTTCTCACCTAGACCGGACTAGAGGGTCCAACGAGCCATGGGACTGGAGGGTCCCACTAAGACACACATACCGGAGGGTCTTATAGTGTTATAGCCTCGAGTGGCTAATGTGATATATGTGGTATTTTGGGGAACTCACTAAGCATTTGTGCTTACCGTGTTATGTGGTTATATGTTTTAGGTACTTTCGAGGATCGCAGGAAGGCAACGACTTGATTGTACACACACACACACACACCGAGCTGGAGTTATATGTTTTATGAATCCTGGATTGTGATAGCTACTTTTGAAAACTATATTGTCAATGGATAATTGGTGTTTTGAGATATGCGATATGTGTTTTATTATAATGAAAAAGGAAAATTTTGTTTGAAAATTTACGTCGTTACAAGTTGGTATCAGAGCCTTAGTTTGAGGGATTCGGATACACCTTCGGGTATGTCTGGACTCAAATTGAGGATTTGAGAAAATTTTCAAGAAAAATGTTTTTTCTTAAAAAACGAGTAAGAGTTTTTAAGAGAAAAGCAGAAAATAGTAGTGTGTACAATCAGCCAGCACACGAACGGTGATTTCCCAAAATACCCTTATTCTATGTGTTATGAGATGTTATGAGACATATATTATGCAGCTAGAGAGTAGGCTAGGTATTTCATATATTAGGACTAGAGTGGCCTGAGTTGTGACGCCTTAGCCTAGGAGTTACTGCTATTGTAAGTTTCTTTGAGTGCGAGTAGGTAGCAGAGAGGAGTCTATGAGAGGCCAACTAGAGAGTAGCCTATGTTCAGAGAGTCATAGAGTACTTACGATCTGGGATCCTAGGAGGAGGACTTAGGATAAATAAGGATGCAGTGTGAAATGTAGTATTGGGCCCGTATTACTGGAAGCACTGGGTCGGTAAGCAGTCCAAGTAAGAATCCTTAGGGTGCTAAGGAACAAGTAGGGGTGAGTGATCAAGTGTGAGTATTCTTGATCAAGTCTCTGAGTATTTTGTGTTGTGTTTTAGAGACATCATGGTGGGTACGCAGAACAACCCAGAGAACAACGGTGTTAGCGATGATGAGATTCGCATGTTGATTCACGATGAGGTGGTTGCAGCTATCCGAGAGGCTATTACAGAGATGTTCGGGTTTATTAAGACCACTCTGATTGAGACGTTTGACAAGCAATATGCTGCTGTTACTGAGGCGGCTGCTGCTGCAGCAACCGCAACTGTCGCTGCTGCAAGGCCACATGAAGGTGACTCATTGCTGTACCAGGAGTTCGGCAACACGAAGCCACCAGAGTTTGACGGGACTTAGGATACGATTGCCGCGATAAGATGGATCTCTGACATTGAGGGATGTTTCTACACTTGTTCCTGTCTAGAACATTTGAGGGTACAGTTCGCGCTGAACGAGCTTCACTTGGGGGCGAAGGACTGGTGGAAGTTTCTGACAACCAGATTCACTCCTGCAGAGCTCACTGCAGTGTCTTGGGAGAGGTTTACTACTATGTTTCGAGATGAGTATGTTCCACGGGTGGAGAGGGAACGGTTGGCCTAGGAATTCTTGTCCCTCAAGTAGAGGATAGAGTCTGTGACAGTGATTACAAGGATGTTCCATGAGAGCGCTTTGTTCTGCCCTAAGCACGTGTCTACCGAGCAGATACGAATGAGTCGATACTTGAGCATACTGAGGAGGGATATTCGCGAGTTTGTGGCGAACTCAACATACCGGAAATTTGCTGAGCTCTAGGAAAATGCCTGGAAGAGGGAGATTGAGCTAGAGACTCAGGCCAGGGAGGAGGCGGAGTCTCTGGGGAGAGATCGGCGGCCGACATAGTCTCAGCCGACAGCCAAGCGGGCTAAGCCCGCTGATTCGAGATCTGGGGGCCAGAAGGTCCGCACTTGTGGGAAGTGCGGCAAGAGTCATGATGGGGTATGTAGAGCGGGGGTGTGCTACAAGTGTGGTAGAGAGGGGCATATTGCAAGCGATTTCCCCAAGGGGTTTGCAAATTGCTTTCACTGCAACCAGACTGGCCATCGGAAGACCGAGTGGCCGCAACTGCTTCAGGGATCAGTGCAGGGGTCTGCACCTGCTACTGTTTGAGCTACAGAGAGTCGACCAGCAAAGGCCGAGGCACCGAAGGCTCACGGGAGAGCCTTTCAGCTGACAGCGGAGGAGGTCCGCGCAACACCTGATGTTGTGGCTGGTATGTGTTCTTTTATTTATTTTCATTAAGCTATTTTGTGCTTATATTGTGTTATGCATAGGTACTTTTGTTGTGAGTTCTGTACCTGCTTTGGTGTTATTTAACTCGGGTGTGAGTTGATCTTTCATATCATTAGCATTTAGTCATCACATCAGTATCCGACGAGAGGCGTTGAGTCGATTCGGAGCTGTGATTAACTGCGAGCGTCAGTTGGTGACCATACGAGACCCTAGTGGGTGAGTTCTTACAATATATGGTGAGGGTACCCGATCTGGGTCGGCATTTTGCTCAGTCGCTAGAGCGAGACAGAGTCTACAGTAGGGTTATAAGGGTTTTGTAGCGTATGTAATGGATACGCGAGTTGCTGTTGAGAGATCGAGTTCTATCACTGAGGTTCCGATAGTGAGAGAGTTTCCGGATGTTTTTCCCGAGGAGTTACCGGGTGTGCCTCCCGAGAGGCAGGTGGAGTTCCGGATTGATTTGGTTTCGGGAGCGGCGCCTATTGCCAAGGCCCCTTATCGCCTTGCACCGCCTGAGATGCATGAGTTATCCTCGCAGCTTCAGAAGCTGTTGGGGAAGGGATTCAGCCGACCGAGTAGCTCCCCTTGGGAGCGCCGATCCTTTTTGTCAAGAAAAAGGATGGTGCGCACCGGATGTGTATTGATTACTGGGAGTTAAACGAGCTGACAGTGAAGAATCGCTATCCGCTTCCGAGGATCGACGACTTGTTCGATTAGTTGCAGGGTGCGTCTTGATTTTCCAAGATCGATTTGAGGTCCGGGTATCATCAGATGAGATTCCACGAGGAGGATGTTCAGAAGACGACCTTCAGGACTCGTTATGGGCACTACGAGTTCATGTTAATGCCTTTTGAGCTCACCAACGTACCGATAGCGTTCATGGATCTCATGAACCGGGTGTCCAGGCCTATGTTGGATCATTCAGTGATCGTGTTCATCGACGATATCTTGGTGTATTCGAGATCCAGAGAGCAGCATGAGGAGCATTTGCGAGAGATTCTTGGAGTGTTGAGACGGAAGAGGCTTTATGCCAAATTCTCCAAGTGTGATTTCTGGTTGCGGGAGGTCCAGTTCTTAGAACACCTCGTTAACCAGAATGGGATATTAGTCGATCCGGCCAAGATTAAGGTAGTTATGAGATGGGAAGTGTCGAAATCCCCTATCGAGATCATGAGTTTTCTGGGTTTGGCTGGCTACTATAGGAGATTTATCAGAGATTTCTCCAAGATTGTCGCCCCCTCACTAGATTGAATCGAAATGGATTTGCTTTTACTTGGGGTCTTGAGCAGCAGACCTCATTCGAGACTCTTTGCTAGAAGTTGTGGGAAGCCCCGATGTTAGCCCTTCTCGAGGGGATGGAGGATTTTGTGGTTTACTGTGATGCATCCATATCTGGGTTGGTGCGGTGTTAATGCAGAGAGGGCACGTGATAGCCTAGGCATCGAGGCAGCTAAAGCCTTACGAGACGAGGTATCCGACCCACGATCTTGAGTTGGGAGCGATGGTGTTCGCCCTAAAGATTTGGCGTTACTACTTGTACGGGGTTCGGTGTACCATATACACGGACCACAAGATCCTGAAGTATCTCATGGATCAGACCAACCTGAATATGTGCCAGAGGAGGTGGCTGGATGTGGTGAAAGACTATGACTGTGAGATCCTGCATCATCTGGGCAAGGCTAACGTGGTAGCCGACACCCTGAGCCGCATATCAGAGTATGCCCTGATCCGAGATGTGTGTATGAGGATGATTGTGATGACTCCGGTCTTGGATGCCATACGAGAGGCCCAGGCGGAGGCCGTGAGACCAAAGAACCGCAAGAGGGAACGGGTGATTGGGCAGGTATCCAAGTTTGTGACAGAGAGCCGAGGACTTATGACTACCCGAGGGTGAATTGGGGTGCCATATACGGGCGGAACTTGGCGTATACTGATGGTGGAGGTTCATATATCGAGATTCTTGATCCATCCTGGGGCCGCTAAGATGAATTTAGACTTGAAGAGAGATTACTGGTGGCCCTGTGTGAAGAGGGATGTTTCTTGGATAGTTTAGAGGTGCTTAACCTGCCGCCGGGTTAAGGCAGAACACCAGTGTCCACACGGTCCATTGCAGCCTCTAGAGATTCCATAGTGGAAGTGGGAACATATTTCGATGGACTTTATCACCAAACTACCGAGGACCACGCATGGAGTCAATACGATTTGGGTGATCATGGACCGACTGACAAAGAGTGCTCACTTCTTTGCTATTTGTGAGAGCACTTCGGTGGAGAGCTTGGCGGAAATCTATAAGAGAGAGGTGGTAGCACGGAATGGGGTGCTGATCTCTATCATATCAGATCGAGACGTGCGTTTCACTTCCAGGTTTTGGAAGAAATTTCATGAAGAGTTGCGCACGCGCCTAAATTTCAGTACTACGTATCACCCACAGAAAGACGGGTAGAGCGAGCGGACGATCCAGACGCTCGAGGACATGTTATATGCATGTGTCATGGACTTTGGAGGAAGTTGGGACACCTATATACCATTGGCTGAGTTCTCTTACATCAACAACCATCATTCGAGTATTGGTATGCCTCCCTTCGAGCTCCTATATGGGAGGAGGTGTCAGACTCCCATTTGTTGGGGAGAGGTGGGGAAAAGGGTGATGGGCAGCACGAAGATAGTGCTGAAGATGACCAAGCAGATTCAGCAGGTCAAACAGAGGTTACTGACAGCCTAGATTCGCCAAAAGAGTTATGCGGATAGGCGGCGATCCGAGCTAGAGTTTTAGGTCGGGGATTTTGTACTCCTGAAGGTATCCCCATGGAAAGTGGTGATCCGGTTCAGGAAGCAGGGCAAGATGGGGCACCGATATATCGGTCCGTTTAAAGTGACCGCCAGAGTGGGTAGGGTAGCATACCAGTTGGAGCTACCTGCAGAGTTGAGTCAGATTCATAACACCTTCCACGTGTCCCAAATGAGGAAGTGTGTCGCCGATGAGACGACAGTAGTACCGCTAGAGGACATTTAGGTGGATGTGAGCCTGAATTACATTGAGAGGTCGATCCTGATTTTAGACCGAAATATGAAGGTTTTGAGGAACAAAGAAGTGCCCCTGGTTCAGGTCCAGTGGGAGCACAGGAGGGGATCCGATTTGACTTCGGAGCCGGAGTCAGAGATGCGGGAGTAACATCCTGAGCTAATTGAGGGGCATGACTTCGAGGGCGAAGTATGATTCTAGTGGGGGAGAATTATAACATCCGGATTTCCAGGTATAATATTTTAAGTATTTATTTTGAGATATGTGGAGTGACTTGACGAGTAGTCGCGACCGGTGACGTGGATTAATGAGTGGACTCGACGAGTCCGTGAGTCGACTCGCTGAGTCAGCGCTGCTGAAGGAAACCCTAATTTCTCAGGCTTGTGGTCTATTTAAAGACCCTTATGGCCTCCTTTTGCAGCCACCTTCCCCAGAGAGAAACCCTAACCTGCCCTTTTTGTTGTGTATATATATATATATATATATATATATATATATATATATATATATATATATATATATATATATATATATATAGAGAGAGAGAGAGAGAGAGACAGAGAGAGAGACCATCTTGAGCATTGTTGAGCATTTTGGTGAAAAGATTGGAAGAGTGTGGTGGATCTAACCTAGAGAAGGCCGTGGATCTTGCATTCTTCTGTCATAAGCTGCTATTCAGAGGTAAAAAGCTCTCATCTTGGCCTCATGTTCGTTAGATCTCATTTTTGGGAGCTTTTATGGTTTTCTATCAATTATATTGTGTTCTTGAGCTATTTGGGCATGGTTTGAGGTTAGAACCTCAGATCTGGACTAGAGAGGACCTTGAGGGTCCAAAGATTCGAACTTTATTGAGTTATAGGCAGGTCCCCATGCATTTGACCTTCCATGGAGCTTGTGATGGCATTATGGAGCATTTATGCCATGCATGGTCATCAAGATCGAACCTTTACGTAAATTTTGTGAATTAGGAGGCTAGATCTAGAGGTTGGAGTTGCAGATCTGACCTTAAGCGTCAAAATGAGACATCCAGATGAGTCAACTCGCCGAGTCGGATCGGGTTGCCCCAGCGATTCGTGACCCAGTGATAGTTGTGTGAGACCCTTGGAAGAATTTGGAAGATACGAGTGGACTCTACAAGTCACCTGAGTGCACTTGGCGAATCAGGTCAACTTTGACTATTGACTCATATTGAATTCTGTTGACTTGAGAGTGGGTCAATTAGGAACATTTGAGACCTTGGAAGGGTAAAATGGTCCTTTTCCCATCCAAGAGAGTAGAAAGAGAAAAGAGGACTTTAGGTGTAAATGAGGAAAATAGGGATATTGATTGAAATGCTTGTCTAATTTGTTAGGCAGAGGCTAGTTCGGGATTCTCGAGTGCGTGTCTGTTTCCTACTAGCTATGAGGTGAGTCTTCTCACTATACTTTACCTAGAGTGGTAGTTATGTGCGACCAGAGGGTCTTAAGTCCTTACTTGAGTTGTGCATTGTTTATGTGATATGTATATTTGTGCTATATTATGTGATGCTGAGACCGGACCAGAGGGTACAATGAGCTATGAGACCGAAGGGTTCTTACCTAGACCGGACCAGAGGCTCCAATGAGCTATGGGACCGGAGGGCCCCAACCAGACCGGACCGGAGGGTCCAACGAGCCATGGGACTGGAGGGTCCCACTGAGACACACAAACTGGAGGGTCTTATAGTGTTATATCCTTGAGTGGCTAATGTGATATATGTGGTATTTTGTGGAATTCACTAAGCATTCGTGCTTACCGTGTTATGTGGTTGTGTGTTTCACGTACTTCCGAGGATCGTAGGAAGGCACCGACTTGATTGTACACACACACACTGAGCTGGAGTTATATGTTTTATGGATCTTGGATTGTGATAAATACTATTGAAAACTATATTGTCAATGGATAATTGTGTTTTGTGATATGTGATATGTGTTTTATTATCATTAAAAAGTAAAATTTTGTTTGAAAATTTACGTCGTTACACTTGTACTTTTGGTGTCATATATACTATGTTTTGAACACAGATGTAAAATTTATAACTTTGTAAATACAATGTTTGTTGTACTTTGATTACTATTATGCATTGGTATGATACTGTACATGCGTCCTCTGCCCCTGAATGTTTCCTCCGTCCGGGTTTGGGGGTGTGACAGATTGGTATCATAGCATTGTTTATAGTGAACTAAGTATATCAGACCATAAAAGATATACAAACTATAAATGTTGTGGGGTTGAAGCACCCTGACTAAAAGTATACTTTTAAAATCCAAGTATTTTATAAGAGGTATATTAACATGCATACATACAAGAAACAGTGTCACCATAAGAACTATACAAAATTATTTGGATGTTGGACACTGCAGTCAAACCTAGACACTTATGTAATCATATATGGGATCATTATAGCCTGATCAACTACATTTATTTGAGATATGACCAACATGTGTTTAGGAGTGATAGTGGTGTTGCAACAAGTCTAAAACTTACCTAAGTACCAGAAGAACTCTAGAATCAAACATAAATATAAAATACTATAGGAGTATTTTATGACACTATAACACAGAAACAACAAGATACAAGAGGGTCATCCTTACTAGAAACAAACATATGAAAACAAGGGATCATTACTGGTAAAGCTATAATTACTAAGTCACTAAGTGTATACATAAAGTTATATATAATTAAGGTTTTATAGACTTAGAATCTGTGATTTAGCTTTATTTCCTGTTCCTTGTTTGGTTGTGGACTTAGAGTAGGATCACTTATTTGAAGGTGTATTTAGTCTTAGTTATGTAGAATTAGTATACACTAAGTGATTATAGAAAGACCGAGTATGGATTTCATTATACATATTCATTTGAAGAGATACCACAAGTACCATTACAATTGTTTGCTTATATTAGTAAACTCCTGTTGTAAATCGCAGAATACTATGAAAGTCAGGTTATGATGCGTTTAGAACTAATATATATTTGTTCAATATCACCTGACTCATAACTGCTATAAAAAACTGATCATCATTTTTCTCTTAAATTATTCTAGAGAAAGATGCCTCCCAGAAAGTATAACAGAAAGAACAACAACAATCCACCAAATCCACCACCACCACCACCACCTCCACCACCTCCACAATATGTTGTTGTTGTCTTCCAAGCAACAGTAACTGCTGTCGTGGCTGCTGCCATGATGCAAATCAATGCTAGTGGGACTAGTGGAGCTGGAAGTGGTGCTCATAACTCCAATCACGGTGAAAGTCTTGGACACCCTCGAGAGTGTTCGTATAAAGACTTTACAAATGTAAAGCCCAAAACTTTTGATGGCACCAGAGGTTTCATTACTCTGACATGTTGGTTCGAGAAAACAGAATCAATGTTTGAAATCTGTGCTTTCCCTGAAGCAAGCAAAATAAAGTTTGCAGCATGCACCTTCCTAGACAGAGCCCTTTCCTGGTGGAATGGCTATGTCAAATCCTTATCCCTTCCAGTCACCACTGCTATGGGCTAGGATGATTTGAAATTCTGATGCTAGCAGAATATTGTCCGAGAGGCGAAATTCAAAAGCTAGAGTAGGAACTCTGGGAGCTGACGATGAAAGACTCCGATATTGCTACATATACTGCCAGGTTCAGTGATCTGGCTATTCTGTGTACAGGGATGGTTCCCAATGAGAGCAAGAAGGTAGAGATATGTATTTGGGGACACTCTCCCCAGATACAAAGGAATGTAATAGTTGCAAATCCTCACACTTTTGATAGTGCCAAGAATTTGGCACAGACACTAGTAGACCATGGAGTTCGTCAGGGCTTCATGGTACCCATCCCAGAGCAACCCAAGGAAGGGGGCAACAAGAAAAAATTCTAGAATAAGTGAAAGGGGAAATTGCCTCTAGAGCCCTCGAAAAAACAACAAACAGTGGCAGCATACGCTGCTATCGTCCTCCTACTGTTCCAGCCCCTGTTCCTACCAATGTGTCTGCTACGCCAAAAACCCTAAGTAGATACGCTGGAACTTTTCCATAGTGCAATAAGTGCAACTACCATCATAAGGGAGTTTTCAAAGAAATGCACTGCCAGAACTGTAACAGAAAAGGGCATGCTGTCGGTTTCTTTAAGGCACCAGCACAACCCATTTCTCAAGTCCCTGCCGCGGGAGTGAGCCAAGCTTGATATGAATGCGGGGAAGTCGGAAATTTCAAGAGAAAATATCCTAAGTTAAAGAATGCTAGTGATACAGGAAGAGTCTTGGCGATTGGCTATGAAGAAGCAGTAGCAGATCCTAATATGGTGCTGGTACGTTTCTTCTCAACAATTCTTATGCATGCATTCTTTTCATTACCGGTGTGGAGAAAAGTTTCGTAAGCCATAAATTCAAGCGTCTGCTAAAACAAAATCCAAAAGCACTTAAAGATACATTCACCGTTGAGATGGCCGACAGAAAAACCAAGAGTACCAATGACATATACATAGGATGCACACTTACTCTTAGGATGCACACTTACTCTAAATAACCAATCATTCTAAATTGATCTTATGCCGGTCTCAATTAAAAGTTTTGAGATCATAATTGGCATGGATTTGTTAAGCTCCACCGTGCTGATATCCTATGTTACGAAAAATCCATCCGTCTTAACCTACCAAGTAACGAATCTCTCGTTATCTATGGCGACAAATCTGGTGCAAATCTTAAAATCATTTCTTGCGTCAAGGCTCCGAAGTATCTTCGCAAAGATTATTGTGCCTTCTTAGCTCATGTTGTCAATAAGACACAAGAAGTGAAAAGCATCAAGGATATCCTTGAAGTTTGTGATTTCCCTGATGTGTTGCCCTAAGATATCTCATGAGTTCCTCCTAAATGCCAAGTCGAATTCCGAATCGACTTGATTCTCGGAGCTACAATATCATCTTGCACCTTCAAAAATGTAGGAACTAACCAGCCAGTTGAACGAACTTCTCAGTAAAGGCTTCATTAGACCAAGCCTCTCACCCTGGGGAACAGCGGTCTTGTTCGTGAAAAAGAAGGATGGATCGTTTCGCATGTGCATAGACTACCGGGAATTAAACAAACTTATCGTTAAAAACCGATACCCTTTACCACGGATAGATGACCTCTTTGATCAACTTCAAGGGGCGAGCTTCTTCTTTAATATTGACCTGAGATCAGGATACCATCAGCTACGAGTCCAGGAGATAGAGATTCCAAAGACCACTTTCAAAACTCGCTACGGTCACTACGAATTTGTAGTGATACTATTTGGTCTAACGAATGCACCCGCAATATTCGTGGACCTGATGAACAGAGTGTGTCGACCTTAGTTATACAAGTTCATCATAGTCTTCATTGGTGATATACTGGTTTATTCCCAAAGTAAGGAAGAAAACAGCCAACACATGCGACAAGTCTTGGAAAACTTAAGGGCAGAGAAATTGTATGCGAAATTCTCCAAATGTGAATTCTAGATTCGAAAGGTGGAGTTCCTAGGTCATGTAGTCAGCAAGGATGGTATACATGTTGATCCCTACAAGATCAAAGCAATCGAAAGTTAGGCGACCCCACGAACCCCAACAAAATTTTGACAGTTTCTAGGTCTCGCTGACTACTATAGGAGATTCATTCAGAACTTTTCAAAGATCGCGAAGCCACTCACCACCTTGACCTAAAAAGGGGTGACATTCAAATGGGAGGAGAAACAAGAAACTGCTTTCCATACCTTAAAGCAATCCCTTTGCAGTGCACAAATCTTGTCCCTCCTAGAAGGAATGGATGATTTTGTAGTTTACTGTGATGCTTCCAAGCAAGGGCTAGGCTGCGTTCTTATGCAACGAGGAAAGGTTATATCCTATGCCTCGAGACAGCTTCAGAACCACGAAGTTAATTATACTACACACGATCTCAAACTGGAGAAGTTGTTTTTGCCTTGAAGATCTGGAGGCATTACCTGTATGGTGCAAAATACACAGTCTTTACTGATCATAAAAGCTTCAGCGTATCTTTGATCAGAAAGAACTCAACATGAGACAGCGACGATGGGTAGAGCTACTAAATGATTACAAATGTGGTTATCATCCCAGCAAGGCCAATGTTGTAACAGATTTGTGACAACCCAAAATTTTCCATTCAAATCAAACCACCTCAATCCAATGGAAGTAAAGCAGTTTCAGTGAAAATTCAGACTTATGGAATAAGTTTGACAGTTTTAGGGTTTTACACCTAAGGAGTTATTAGGAGAGTGGGTGCACTAGGATTTTGTGCAACAATGTAATTCCATTACTCTAGGTCATTAGAATCCATTCCGAGAATAGAAATATTTTCTGCCAAAAATCTCTGGACTATAAATAGAATTCTGAACCAAATTGGTTCATTATTTGATTTCCATTTAGAGAAAAGCCAAATACTCTCTCACGGATCTTCGGGTTTTCATCCCAGATTGTGAGTCTACTTCCCTAAATGTGTTTTAATACTTGTTATATGCTTTATAACATTGTTTGCATGTCCAAAACACAAGATCCGGAAGTTTACCGCCCAAGAATGTTCTTGGGGAGTAAACTCCAAAATCAAGCCTAAAGGCCACCTAGTCCCATTTCCGTGTTAGGAAACTAACTAAGGACTTAGTGTATGATCATTAGAGGCTAGAAACAAATCAAAATCACTTAGTTTGAGGAGTTTACGGCCAAGGAACCACCTCTTGGGCCGTAAACTCCAAGTAAAGGGCACAAATGAGTGCCTAGTGATCCTTTAGCCTTAGAACAAGAACCTAGAAGCCTTAAGCAAGTGTTTTAGACCAACAAAACAATTAGAAACCAACATTGGAAGGGAGTTTACGGCCAAGATGCTCCTTAGGCCGTAAACTCCAAGTTTTAGGTTCCAAAATGCCTTCAAACTCTTCCTAAGACTTAGTATTCATTTTTGGCATGTACCTTAATGTGTTTGGGGCCTAGATAACACATGAAAAGCATAAGTGTTGGAGAGTTTACGACCAAGAGTATTTCTTGGGCCGTAAACTCCTTTAATGGGGTCAAAGGACACCCTAGACACTTCCTTAGGCCAAGAAACTTTTAGGGCAAGTACTTAGATGAGATATGGACTAGTTAAAATTCTTAGGACCTCATGTGTGAGGGAGTTTACGGCCCAAAGAGTTCTATGGCCGTAAACTCCATCAAATGGTCCCATTTAGTGCCTTAAATCTTCCTTAATCCAAATATTGAAGCCTAGACTTGTTCCTAGATATATTGGAGACTTGAAAGCACAATAAGAACCCTCCCAAGGGAGTTTACGGCCGTAAACTCCAAGGGAAAAGGGTCTTTGGGCCGTAAACTCCCCTTAGGAGTCAATATGGTACCTTAAACTCTTGTCTAGCCTTGAAGCAATTCCCCGCTAAAGTTGTAGTACTTCTAAACTCCATTTCATGGCTTGTTTGAGAGTTTACGGCCAGCAGCTTACTCCCCTGGGCCGTAAACTCTAATGAATATGGTCTTTTGACCTTAAACTTCCATTAGGGGCGTTGCACTTCTTTGTTGCAACCCATTAGCCTCCTAGCACTTGACCAAAAGTGTTGACCTCACGCGTAAATGTTTATACTTGCATAGTTAGTGATTAAATCTCTAATTATTTATATACATATGTCTTCATATGTAATTAGGATCATTGTGTGTGTCTAAGTCATCACTTGACACCAAGCACTTGTCCGATCCTTCCGTACGATAACAGCCCGTTCATTTCCAGTCACATACTGCAGGTGAGTTCATACCCCTTAACTAATGTTTTAAACTATTTCAAATGTTTTATGGGGGGGGGGATACAAGTAGAATCATGCTACTTATTATGTCAATCACATGTGATTAGTAAGTAGGATTATATTACTTATTACATCAATCACATGTGATTAATATACAACATTCAAAAGATTTGGCTACTCATTAGCCGTTTTACCAAATAGTTTCCTTCAAATGATTTTTATAAACATTTTATATATTTTCAACTACTTATTACACAGTACATCTTACTCTGTACATTGCCTTTCAAACTTATTTACAACTGTGTTTCAAACGATGTTTTCCTTATACTCAAAACTGTTTTATCATACTTATGCCTTTAAATTGTTTTATAGATTGACATCAAGTCGATCTCTTCTTAAAAATAATAGTTCTGTTTCAATTGTTTTACAAAACTTACTTATGCTTTTATTTTATTATAAATTGCATGCCTCTATATGTATAGTTATATAAGAAATGTTTAAAAGACTTAGGAAGACTATCCACCCTATTTCCTTTTCGCGCCTTGAGTTGTGGTCTGGTGGGACATTGGGTATTCGTCCGAAGGTCGTTTAAAGATTTGTTATATATCATGTGTACATATATAGTCATAAAAGGTCCTTCCAGTTCATCCTATGCCCTTGGGTAGCAAGGGTATACATCCACGTCCATACGTACTACTTAGATTACTAGTAAGCTACCATATGGGTAGTTCAGGAAGATACTAGAACCATTACTAGAACGCGATATCATACAATGAGTCAGTTCATTCATGAGTCAATACTTTCTAGAACATTACTGTACATTACATATACATCTATACTAGGACGAGAACATATACAAGAATACTAGAACGTTTACATTACTATACTTGCTAGATAGAGAGAGCACACATTACAGCTAGCACACATAGAACATTATAGTTCATTACATTACAGCTAGTACACATAGAACATTACAACTCATTACATTGCTATACTTGGTAGAACAGTCCATTACATTATAGCTAGAACAGTACATTACATTTACATATACGAGAATACGTCGATTACTGTGATTTAAATCGGAGCATGACTTAAAACCTCATGACTTGAGTTGCGGCCAGAGTCTCTTGAAGGGGGAGCGTTGAGTTTGCGTATAGATTCTATAATGGATTAACTATCCTACGCCTTGCTGCTAGCTACAGCCGGACCTGCAGTTCTGTGGGTGCCAAACGTCATATATTGATTTCGACCATCCTTATGTAGATATAATCAATCCATAGTATGAGTTTGTGTATAGATCTATGCTGGATGGACAATCCTACACCTTGCTGCTAGCTACAGCCGGACCTGCAGGTCTGCGGGTGCCAAACGTCATATCTTTATTACGACCATTCATTATGTCGTTGTTACTAGTCGATAGTATGGCGCAATTTATCACGTAATGCCTTTGCCCAAGATCCGGCCTGAGGTAGTTAGTACGGTAGTAGTCCTTTTAGAGCTACGTTTTAGTACTACGTTAATTTTTCCAGTACATATTTTTAGTGATAACCTCACTTAAACGTAATTGTACAAACTATATTGTTGGATAATGATAGTTATGCTTTGGAAAAATACTTACTCTTACAAGAGACACACACACACAGAACAGTTAAGTCTTGGTAGAAGACTCCTTTTGTTACTAATAGGAATCATAGGGATTTCTAGGGATTTTCGAACATTTACAGTTGAGCTACAAACATTTTCATACTTATACTAGCTTTCTTTCGAAGTAATGTCAAGTCTTAGAAATTATAAGTTATTACAAATTAAGACACATTAATACTTATGATCTCACCAGCTTTATAGCTGATACTCGCTTTCAAAATTACTTGTATCCTCAGGTCATCATAGACAGGTACCGATGCAAGGAGAAAGGAAGATGAAGCTTACTCAAGACTTATCTTTCATTTTGATTTATGCTTTAGTGTTTATCAAAATTTGACAGAATACAATTGTATAATAATTATTTTATTAATGCAATGGATGATGTTGTTGCTTGTTTACTACTTTAGATTGTTGTTGATATTAAACATGACGTCCTCCGCCCCAGAACGTTTCCGCCGTTCTTGGTTTTGGGGTGTGACAGGATTCCCTTAGTCTGAAAGAGTACTCGGGCCGCCGAGTAAAGTCTCTAACCATGACTCTCCATTCCCACCTATCTACAGATATCAAGGAGGCTCAGCTGCAAGCCTTGAAACCTGAGAACATGATAGTTGAAGCCTTAAGGTGACTGGAAAATAACTTGGAAATCAAGGGTGATGGAGTTCATTATTTTATGAATCAAATATGGACACGGATGTTCGGTGACTACAGAGATATTGTCATGAACGAAGCCCATAAAACTCGATACTCCGTTCACCTAGGTTTAGACAAGATGTATCTAGACCTAAAGAAACTCTATTGGTGGCCAAACTTCAAATACGAGATAGCTACTTTTGTAGGCAAGTGTCTAACTTGCGCCAAATTCAATGTAGAATATAAAAAGCCCTCAGGTTTGCTTCTACAACTAGAAATACCCGAGTGGAAGTGGGAGCGGATTACAATGGATTTAATAACCAAGTTACCTAGGACAGCGGGTGGTCATGATACCATTTGGGTTATTATCGATAGATTAACCAAATCCGCACACTTCCCGCCAATAAAAGAAACTAATAAAATGGATAAGTTAAAAAGGATGTACATTAAAGAGATAGTACGATTGCATGGTGTGCCAATATCTATTGTCTCTGACCGAGATAGTAGATTTACCTTGCGGTTTTGGCAATCATTGCAAAAGTCCATGGGAACAAATCTTGACATAAGTACATTGTACCTTCCTCAAACTGATGGGCAAAGTGAGAGAACAATTTAAACGTTGGAAGACATGTTAAAGGCTTGTGTGAGAGATTTTGGTAAAGCTTGGGATACCCATTTCCCACTTGTTGAATTCTCCTACAACAACAACTATCACACTAGCATCAAAGTTGCACCCTTTGAAGCTCTATATGGCCGTAAGTGCAGATCCCCTCTGTGCTAGGCTGAAGTGGGCGATACGCAACTAGCCAAGAACGAAGTACTAGATAGTAATCTAACCGGTCCGGAGATCATTCGTGAAACCACAGAAACGATTGTCCAAATTCGGGAACGATTGAAAGCTTCTAGAGACATACAAAAGAGTTATGCAGACAAACGACAAAAAACCTTGGATTTCCAGGCTGGTGACCGTGTCTTGTTAAAGGTCTCGCCCTGGAAAGGAATGATACGCTGTGGAAAAAGTGAAAAACTAAGTCCAAAGTACATTGAACCATTCGAGATTCTTGCTAGAATTGGTCCGATTGTTTATAAACTCAAACTACTGCATCAACTCAATAACATTCATCCCACTTTTCATGTTTCAAATATCAAGAAGTCTCTGTGTGATGAGACTCTTGTAATTACACTTGATGCAATCGAATTAAACGAGAGTCTACACTTCATAGAAGAACCAATGGAGGTTATGGATAAGGAAATCAAAAGAACAAAACAAAGCCGTATACCAATAGTGAAGGTTCGCTAGAATGCCAAGCGAGGACCTGAATTCACTTGGGAACAGGAAGATCAGATGAAATAAAAATATCCACATCTTTTCCCTAGTCCATAAGTACAACTTTCGAAATAATTTCGGGACCAAATTCCCTCTAACGGGGGGATAATGTAACGACCTGTTATTTCAAATCAATGTAATAATTTAGATTAACTTGTAACTAGTTTTTAAAGTAATAAAGAGAAATCTTTGAATACTATATGTGATGTGTGTAAAATCAACTAGTTTTAATCCTACTTTAGATTATAAAATTAACACACAAAGGCAGTGGACCTATCAATTGTGGTAAAGCTAAATAAGTAGGGTATCGAACACAGGGAATGGTAAATTAAAACTAAAAACTAATAATATCTAAAGATTAAGCAATAAAGAGGTTTTCTCTAGTTTTGCAAGACTAGAAACTTAAACAATTAATACTCGAACTAATTAACTAAAAACTAGAAAAGCTAAGATTCAACTAAATTCAATAATGAAAGAGACTTATGTTTAGTTCAACACAATTGATCCTATGGTTGATATTATGGCAATGGTTCAATGGATTAATTCTTCTACTGGCTACCGATTCAAGTGATTAGATTCACGTTCGCTGCACTAATCATTAGAGAACAACCTACATCAAACAGTGGCCAATTGTCTAATTTAATTCAATTCACTAGGTTATTTATTCGGGTTAATTTAGACTTGTAATGGTTAACTAATTTGGTCCTTTAGTTAACCTCTTGTTGATGGTCATCACACAAGCTCACACATGAATTTACCTATTTTTCTTATTAATTCTAGTTTCATGTTCATTAATCCTAGACATATGATAAAGTGGTCACATAAACATATGAGGTTGACAATTAAAAGATGTTCATACTATTTAATTATCTTCCTATTAACAGAAAAATAGTTATCATTCACACACAAGGTTCTTTAACAAGCTAGAATCAACAAAATCACCAATATTGAATTAATCCTACCATAAATCAAACCATAGTATCAATATTGTATCCCCAAACAAAACTTTAAGAGTTTTAGCTCATGATTGAGGTAATTAACAGCAAATAAACGAATTCTAATTGTCTAACCATAATTGAAAACAATAGATTAAGTAGAATGATGAGAATTTGCCTCAAATCTCCTTCGGAATTGGATTCTAGGTTGTATCTTCGATCTCTAGGGTTCTTCTGACTCTTCAGTCGCAGCTCTTCTCTCCAAAATGTTTCCAGAGATTCCCGTGTCGATCTGAGAAGTTCTTTTTATAAATTCGACCCGACTCGTCGAGTCCATGACCGACTCGCCGAGTCCATCCCTTGATTCTTGTATACGGTAAGTCACGGAGTCTTTATCTCTTCGAATCTTCGATTAGACTTGCCGAGTAGTCGACCCTACTCTCCAAGTAGGTATTGTTTTTGGTGTTTTTCTTCTTTGTTCAACTACTGAGCTCCCAACCGCTTCTCCTGCTTCCTTTTGCTTCCGAGCTTCACTTTTGGACTGAAAACACAATTCAAACACTTTTAAGTATCTTTTGTCCATAATATGCAATTAATTAGCTAACAAATGATAAAAATCTATGCTTAAAATAGGACTAAATATGCAAATACCAATATGCGTTTACTTATTAATCCACAATGAGGAAATGTTAAATAAACTTAATTGGGATGAATAAAGTGGTAGACATTGTAACAAGGATTCCGAGAATATAAAGAACACTGAAATCAGAGTTATAACGAAGAAGTTATAACCTATCGAAGATCCTAAACAAAATCGGCAAAACGTTGTATGACGTAAAAAGTGAAATTAAAATAAAATACTTTTTATCTTTAACGATCTAAATGAAATTCGTAAAATACGTCAAACTGAACATCCAAATCTGACTTCGTGTGATGAAGTTATGAATTTTCTAAGATTTGACATTACAGTATGCAGCTCGAAGCTCAAAATTTAGATCGAGCAACTTTTAGCCAAAACAACCTAAACGAGAATCGAAGATCTTGTCAAAAGAAATCCAACGGTAAAAAGACAGACAAAAACAGACGTCAGACAAAGAAGTTATGAATTTTTAATGGATTTTTCCTGTCCCGGCCTGTTAAAAATATAACTTTAAAAATAAAGTCAAAATTAGCCGATGGAGTCTAAACGAAAGTTGTAGAGCACAGTCTCAACTACGCGGGGATATAAAGAATTTCAAAAACGGAAGTTGTATGAGAAATTTATGAATTTTTGAAGTTTGAAAAATTCATTTCGCGATGGATTATGCCCCGCGTACAAAAGAGTATGCCCAATGTACTCGGACTAGCTTCGATGCGCGCAAGTAGCCTTTACACATCTGAAGCTTGAAACCCGATTAGAGGACACATATCTTGTATGAAGTACGCCCAACATACAAAAGAGTACGCCCAACATACTCGGACTAGCTTCGACGCGTATCAGTAGACTTGGCACGTCCGAAGCTGGGAAACTGATCAAAAAACACGTAGCCACTACGCCCAAGGTACGAGATAGTACACCCAGTGTACTCAAGTATACCGCAGTACGCTAAGCGTACCAAGAAGTACGTCTAATGTAATGCGAGGCCTTAGCCTCCTATAAATAGCATGCGAGGCTTCCGGGTTTCGTTTACCATTTTCAAACCCTCTATCAATTTAAACACCTTTTCAAGCTACTTTTAACCCCAAAAGCCTAGGAATACCCCTAACACCCAAAGAAAGCCATGAGCCTCGAAGTCCTCTAGAAAATAATCTTTTCCAGTCGAAAATCTGCCGGCATAAAGCCCGATTTTTCATCAAAAACTCTCGGTTTCATCAAGAAAAATCCTTCCTAGAAACGAAATGTTGCTCGAATCACCACTCATCAAGCGAGTTCATACCCCTACATTTACATGATTTTTAACTGTTTTAAGGGGGAATATAAGTGAAACACAATAAAAATTGTGTTAATATCTAAATGTTTTTAATGTTTTAAAATTGTTATCATTATCAAAATTATATATATATATATATATATATATATATATATATATATATATATATATATATATATATGTATATATATGTATAAATTATATAATTTGGATTCAAAAGATTTAAAATATGTAATTTGACCTCATTTCATGTTCCTTGTTTGGTTGTGGGCTTGGGGTAAAGTTATTTAGTCGAATCTCTAATTAATCATAATTATATAAATATTATATTTATATAAATATAAAATGTTTTTCAATTGGTTTTAGTGCTATTTGAATACAAATAGTGGATTTCAAGGAACAACAGTATTACAGACTTTTACAAAATTAAACAAAGATTTTCATTATAGTAAAACAAACATATAAACTATAATAGGTATAATTTAGGGAACTTATTCATTGATTACAAGGCTCAGATTACAAAACAGAAAACAAACATAGTACATTATAGAAAACAAACATAGTACATTACAGAAAAGAAACATATAAACTATATTAAATATAGTTTATGAAACTTACTTACAGTGTATTTATTACAAAGTAACCTTTCATTATTCTATGTGTCATCATCAATATAGCATTTGTGAGAAAACCTTCACGTATTTTTCTAAGTACCCACCAAGTCTTGAAATTGTAACTAGAGTCTCCTGGAGGGAGAGTGTGACACTTGTATATAGATCTATACGAGACTGAAAATCTCACACCAGAGCTACTTGCAACAGCTAGGTCGGCAGACCTGTGGTGACAAATGTCATAACATCTACGACGCCTGAAGAACGCCATGTTCAGGCCATCTTACGTCATCAAGCATGGTTATAATAACTCACAATTTTGTATTGAACAAAATGATTAGTGTATGAATAAGTAAACAACTTCACATAGTTTTATTTAATTATAAAGCTATAATATAGTATTTTACAAGTACAGTTGGTTATACTAGACAATTACAAACACATTAGTTGCATACTAGTACAAGAACATAATACTATTTTAGTACAGAGAAAACATACTTTTCATAGTTCTTGTGTGAACTAAACTATATTTTACTACTTCAGAGTATAGTAACTTTCACACGTTTTGCTTACAATATAATACAACAGTAAATATATGATTTTTTTTGGGAAAAACATGTTTACATTATCAAGCACAAGAAAACAGATTTCAGTTACAAACATACTTATGAACTCAGCAACTTAATTTTTGACACCTTTTCAAAACTACTTGTATTCTCAGGGAATCAGTAGACAGGTACACACCCAGATTTTTGAGAAGACGGAGCTCTATAGACTCATTTCTTTTAAACTTGTACTTTTGGTGTCATATATACTATGTTTTGAACACATATGTAAAAATTATAACTTTGTAAATACAATGGTTGTTTGACTTTGATTACTATTATGTATTGTTGTGATGCTATACATGACGTCCTTCGCCTCCGAACATTTCCGTTGTTCCGGTTTGGCGGTGTGACATGATGGTGGTAAGATTCAACCCAAAAACAACATGCATGTTGTTAGAAGGTGGGATCCAATGATCAAAACCTAAATCAAATCCATCAACTTGAGTTTTACAAGTTTTAAAGATCCAAAACCACATGCATTCAAGTTTTTCATTTAGAAACATCATTTTGAACAAATCAAGTTCATTCATGGCCTTCAAATCATAATGCATGTGATGAACATCAAACTTAAAGGTTTGATTATCATAGTACATTGTTAAGAATGCTTATAAATGATTTATTTATAAATAAATATTTGAAACTCATTTTCTGCTTAAATCCAATTTTTCCCAAAATCCAAACAACAAAATAAGATGATCTAGAAATTTTCAGAAAACAACTCATTTTTTCAATTTATTGTAATGTTAGCAATAAAATAGAGCAATAATTCACATAAAATACTTTTTTTGGTCAATAAATTATGGTAAATTTTTGATATGACCTATGCACTAGTTAAAGATGTTTCATGAAGTTGCATGCATTTCTATGATTGTTTTCTGTTGATTTCAAATTTATTTTTGTTGAAGAGAAAAAAAATTTAAGATACAGTTACGAATGTCCAAAACCATATTTAATAATTTTCACATCTTTTAGACATCATAAAGACTCCATGAGACTTTTCTAGATTTTTGCAAGACAATTTCTTATGTTTTCCTGATTTAATGAATGTTTAAATTGATGAAAAATAGCTACACTTATCTAAAGATTACGAAAGTTGATTAGAATAACTTATATTATGCATAAATCATAAATAAAAAGTTTAGTGAATTTTACCTACTGTTTAACAAATTTTCATGAATTAATGTTTATTTAAATGATAAAACAAAGAAAAATAGTGAAACTGTTTGAAAACTAACTTTGATATTTTTCCCACCTTATATATGTTAAATAACAGTGGCACAAAATGTTTGGAAAATTTTATAAACTGTTTCCTATTTATTTCGAATTTGTTTTGATTTGAGCAATTAAATAAAGGGAAACTATCTATACGTATACAAAATTCATGGAAATTTTTTATAAAAGTCCTAAACTTCAGTTGGAACATAAAAAAAATTGGTGATTTTTCACTGCCGTTTTGTATTGAATTAAAATTTCTTGGTGCAAAAGATTATTAAATTATAAAACCATGTTTTATTGTTCAAAATTGACATTTAATAATTTTCCCAGTTTAAGAAAATTATGAAGTAGTAACACATAAAATATAATAATTTTCCATGATCATTTACTATTTTCCCAAAATTTTATGATGTTTTCAAGAAATTAAATTGGTGAAAACTAGTTAGACAAATAAAAAACTTAAGAAAATTTATTTTAATGTCATTGACTTCAGCTAAAACTGAAATACAAAGTTTGAGAAATTTTGTATCTTATTTTATTTAGTTTTAAATATTTAGCCATTAGAAGCACTTTCCAAAATGTTATAGTTACACTTCAAATGACATTGCCAAAAGTGAGATTTTTCACTTGAATTTGTTATACAACAAATTGATTCATAGAAATCTAAATTTCACAGAAAAATGTTTGTAACATAACACTATTAAATTTTGACATGATATTGGCATCATTCTATTGTAGGAGTAAGCATACAAGTATTAGTTTTTGATTAGAGACTTATTAGTGTGTAACATAGTTGTAGGAATCGATAGTGATACAACTAGAATGTAGTTCAAGACATCATTTGCATCATCTCAATGCATTGTGAGTATTCACACATGCCCCTTATTTTTGGTTTTTAAATGTTTTGCGGTGGAAAAGCATGTCCTAAACTATTTATGTTCGTTGTATTTATTTTGAATTGTATCAAACTTGGTTGCTATATTTTGCATGTATTTGTATGTTACTTTAATTCATGAGGACTATATCGTGATTAAGTCCCTGGAATCATTTGACACAACTCATTAACTCTTTTGAGCCCATGGTCATTATGGATAGCGCTGTTAGGAGGTAGACAACTCGTCACTCGCACGATTCGCTTGAGTGCATTTTGCCATTTTATTCTCTATGTTTGCGATACACATAATAGTCAATAGGGCACGATTCGGTAATTAGGATTGGGTTGTGAACTCATGAATGGAAACTTGATGCACATCATATTTTAGCAATGAAACTTGTATACTCATTTTAGCAACGAAACTTGTATACTCATTTTAGCAACAAAACTTGTATACTCATTTTAGAAACGAAACTTGTATTCTCATTTTATCAATGAAACTTGTTTACTCATTTTAGAAATGAACTCTATTTCCCATGAGAATATGAACTTTGCATCTCATTTTGGCAACGTACTTTATTTCTCATGATGACAACGAACTTTGTTTATGCAAAATTATTTACTCATTTTAGCAATGTACTTTTATTTATGAAACTTCTATCAAAACTCGATTACGATTCATGAAACCAATATTATTTTTAACTTGTGAACTCACCAACTATTTTTATAGTTGACACTCGTTTTACATGCTTTTTCAGGAATCACCTAGTAAGAGGCATGTTGAGGCACAACACTTGTAGGAGCATTTGCATGTGTTGTTCTTTTTTAATATGTCTAATTACTTTTAAAAGTTGTTCAAACTTATGGTAATTTGTAAAGTTTTTAATAGTATGGTTGGTGTTGTCTTTTAACTTTTGCTATGAGACCCTTTGTCCTGCCACGTCCTGTGTTTCCACTTTAGCGGGGTGTGACAACTATAGATGTGTTGGTGAGCCCAAACGGCATCACCACAAACTCATAATGTCTGTAATGAGTCCAAAAGGTGGTCTTATCCATGTTCTCCTCCTTAACCATGACCTGATGGTAGTCGGACCTAAAGTCTATCTTGGAGAACCAAGATGCTACCTGTAACTGATCGAAGAGATCATCTATCCATGGGAGGGGGTAACGGTTCTTCACTGTCAGCTTGTTCAACTCCCGATATTCAATGCACATTCAGTGTGAACCATCCTTCTTCCTCACAAAGAGTATCAGTGCTCCCCATGGAGTTGGACGGATGAACTGTTTGCCCAACAGTTCCTGTAACTGAGATGACAGCTCCTGCATCTCGGGTGGTGCCAATCGGTACGGTGCCTTGGCGATAGGGGCCGCACTGGCACTAAGTCGATCTTGAACTCGACCTGCCTCTCAAGAGGCACCTCGGGTAACTCCTCCAGAAACACATCAGAAAATTTTCTAACCACTAGAACCTCGAAAACCGAGACCTGATCCCTGACCCAAGTATCCTTCACATAGGCCAAATAACCTACACACCTGTTCTGAATATACTGCCGAGCCCTGGCAGATGAGCAAAACCCTGAACCCAATCTGGTTCCCTCGTTATAGATAACCAGTTCTCGCCCACTTGGGGTTCGATCCACCACCCACTGATCCTTACAGTCAATCATGGCACTGAAGCGACTCAACCAGTCCATACCCACAATCACACATACATCCACCATGGGAATCAGAATCAAGTCTACCGGGAAGGATACTCCAAAGATCTCAAAAACGCAACCCCGATTGACTGAAAAAGCAAAAATCCTGTATTCATTGGCGATGGAGACTCGCAACAGACACTCTAGCTCTCTTACCGACAAACCCAACTTCCTACTGAATGATCGAGAGACAAATGACTGACTCGCCTCGAAGTCAAATAATACCAAAGCAGGCAAAGAGTTCTCTCAAAAGGTACCTAATCATAGGTACAAATATATAAGCTTAAAACAAATATAATAATCAAGATAAGGGGATAGAAACATACCAACAACCACATCTGGTGCAGTCCTGGCCTCCTTGGCTGTAAGCTGAAAGGTGCGTCCCCAAGCCTTCGGAGGCTCTACTTTACCCTAACCCCCTTCAGTAATCCTCAGTGTAGCTGACGCTGGAGCCTACGCCGGCATGGCAGCTAGTAGGGGACATTGGGCCTTCATATAGCCCACCTGCTCACAATGGTAACAAAGTCTGACCCCAGAAGCTGGAGTCTGCTGCCTACAATCCCTAACAATGTGGCCCTGCTTTCCATATTTGTGGCACCCGCTACCAGATCGACAAAACCAAGAATGATCCTTCCTACACTTCCCACAAGTGCGGCCGTGCTGACCTCCTGACCTAGAATCAACGGTCTTGGACCGCTTCGGCGCCGGCTGCGAATGCGTCGGGGCCTGCCTCTTATCTCTCAAATGCAGCTTAATCTCAAGCTCCTAGCGCCTAGCGGCCTCCTAAAACTCCAATAATGTATCACAGTGCTGGGTAGTGACAAACAGTCTGATGTCAGTCTTGAGCATGCTCAGATAACGAGTCATGTGAGCCTGACCGGATGCAAACTCTTGGCAAAACATCAACCTTCATAGTGAACATGCTGGTGATCTTTGTCACATCTGACCTTCTGGTCAGCAGGACATGAGCACGTGAAGAAACACCCCTCCACGTCAGACAGCCACCTCATGGATATGATTGGGTTCTGGATCCCATTGAAAGTCAGAGGATTCATGTTATTGAAGTCCCGGTACTGAAAAGTCTGACCTATCCCCGTACCTGCAGCCGCCACGGCTGCGAAGGCTGCAACAACCACAATCTCAACAATGGCTATGTATTTTTCATCAAAATACTCCATCACGGCGGTCTCGATAGACCCAAACATCTCCAGAATCTGACCCCGAACAATCTCGGCCACCTCTGCAACACCCAGTTTTGAAAGTACTCGGTTGTGGTCTCGGAAGCCAAAGGGTAGGGGCAATTCGGTCTTTTATCGGTCCTGGATTTTATCCATAAGGTTTTAGAATTAGGGGTGTAGATAGGAGCGTAGGGCTTCCTGCCACCTTTTCATGGATATAATGTTCATCGAAGACGAACTTAGAACGAAGGTGTTATGGCACTTTGAAGTTATTGTCAATTTTAGCCCCTAATGGAATGTAGTGACAAGAAGATCCCATGCATACAAGGTGGCCAACATAAGAGTATGCCCAACGTAAGATGAGGTACGCCTAGCTTAGATGGAGTAAATGGCCGCGGGTGTTGGAGACGTACGCCTAGCGTAAAAGACGTACGCCCAGACTGCCAAAACCCTAATTTTAGGGTTGGCTCACAATTCAGAGCACCTTAAGTCCAAGGGGGTGTGCTTCTCTTTCATTTTTCAGAGCCTCAAACCCAAATTTCTAGTGGTAGCTTCATCCAATAGTGTTGTGAGCTTTGTGAGTGCGTTTTGGGTGTTTTTTTGGTGCATTTAAAGAAGATGGAACTTTTTGCAAAGATGGGAATCAAGGAGGAGCTTATGGATCTGGCTTTTGGAACACATTTTCATCTTGATGAAGGTATAATGCTTTCAACTTGATCATTCATCTCTTAGATCTATTATTGTGATTTTTAGTTCATTTTGGTCCCAAGGATGAAACTTTATGGTTGAAATCTGATTCTTAGGCTAAGAGTTGCCACTCTTAGTGTTAAATGAGTCCCGAAGGCATAAAGTTGTCATCTTGAATATCTTATTGGGTTCATGCATGAGTTAGGAGCATTTCTATGATAATGGAATGCTATTTTGGAGTATGGGATTATTAGGGTCATGCAAAGTCACCAAGTCCATGACTTTATGGATTAAGACGTTGAAAAGGACTTGCATCTGTGCTTGTAGCTCCAGGAGTAGAGTATTAAGCACTTAATGGGAAAGTGGCTTAACAGGGGAGTATGCCGAGTGAATGTGCAGGTACGCACAATGTACTCATCATTTGGCCAGTACGCTTAGCGTACATAGGAGTATGCCCAACGTATTCATCAGATATAGGCTTGGAGTGTTTTGAGCCTCGGGTTGGGCCAAGCAGTGGACTTTGGGCCTTTCGGCCTCTATGGACCATCAGGAATTAGATGATGTGGGCCAAGAAGATGTTTGGGCTTAGGCTAAGGCCCATTTGAAGGATTGGGCCCGATTTAACAAATTAGGCCATTAGTACTTATGTTGGGCTTTTGTTTTGAGTTCGGGCCTTTGTTTTCGATCATACTAGGCTAGGGGTAGAATGGTTATTTTACCCTTATGCATGGATTAAGGATTATGGTATGGGACCCAATTGCTAATTTGGTATATCGATAGGTATTGATAGTTTAGGAAGTGGACAGGACAACAACTAAGGATTCTTTCAGGTAGCTTTTACATTTTAGGTGAGTCTTCTCACCATACTAATAGGTCTAAGGCACCAAGCCCAGCCCATTCTAGGTTATGTGGTACACTAGCTGTCATAGAGATATGTGGTATGGTAGTTAGCTTTAAGCTAAGTTGTATGCTTGTAATTTGATTATATTGCATGGAAGACCCTAGGGGGAGCTCATGGTAATTGGATGTAAGACCATGTGGGGGAGCCCATGGCATTCCCGGATATAATACCATGTGGGGTAGCCCATGGCATTCCCAGGTTAAGACCATGTGGGGTAGCCCATGACATAATGGTATAGGACCCTTGGGGGATCCTATAGAATCCTTACAGGTTTATGTTTGTGTTATGTGTAGATATTTCTGTGATATATGATCTATTTATTTGATATGTGTTATGCTAGTTGTCTTTGTGATACTTGCATGGAAGACCTCAGGGAGAGCCCATGGCAATTGGATATAAGACCTTTTGGGGTAGCTCAAGGCATTCCCATGTTAAGACCATGTGGGGTAGCCCATGGCACAATGGTGTAAGACCCTGGGGGAGCCCACAACATCCATACAGGTTTATGTATGCACGATTTATGTGATATAGGTAGCTTCTATAGCTAGCAGCATATGTGATACAAGTAGCTTCTATAGCTAACTTGATATGTGATATGTAAATTGTGTGTGTGGTATGCTCTGGGAAACTCACTAAGCTTTGTGCTTACATGTTTGTTTATGGTTTCAGATATCATCGTTTCAGAAAGGAACGACTCAGATTGATCATAGTGCACACACCTATGATTTCCGTAATGAATGATTTTGGGATAAACGCTGATAAAGTATTTACTTGACTATGAATTGAAATGTTTGAATTAAATGGTATCAATGTTTTAGTTATAATAAAAAATGAAATTTTTACCGTTGATGTTTGGGTCGTTACAAGTTTGTATCAGAGCCTTGGTTTGAGGGATTCAGACAAATTTCCGGGTGAGTCTGAACTTAAACTGAGGATCTATTTAGTTTTCAAAAGAAAATTGTTTTATGGAAGGAATTTATACGACAAGAAAGGGTGTGGTGCATGCAATCAGCCGAGCTCAAGTAAATTTCCCCAGAATACCCACATATGTTGTCTGTTATGACTTGGTTTATGAATCTATGAATCGCATGCTAGGTAGGGCTAGGGGAGATGCATGTATATGTTGTATTAGCTGGTAGACTTACATACTAGGGCTGAGTACTCAGGAATAGGTTGGCCTGTTATGTGATGCTTGTAGCGAGATACTGGATGACATTCTAGGAAGGAGAATGATTCTCGATATTGATAACTATTAAGTGTTTGTTTTGAAAATTATATATGGTTAGGACTCGTTTCATGTTCTGTGTAAAATTTGCATGCATAAAGGAAATTGAAAGTGAGAGTGGAGGTGAGAGCATGGGTTATGGTACGTGGACTAAATGTCCGATGATAGCTTCTTAGGTTGGAGAGTGCCCTAGGGAGAGCCTAGGATGAGATTAGTGACAGCTGTTACCTGCTTGCAGATTGTATGGGTAGATAGACTGACGTATCTAGTGTATGCTGGTTAGATTTACCGATTACCTGAATGTTGCTTGCTTTGTGCTTTGTATGACTCTTATTAATGTGAGCTAGCTATTAAGTAAATATGCTAAGTCACATGTAGCACATAATGGATAATCTCAGAGTGATAGACTTGACCCTATTGCGCAACTCTTGTATGAGTCCAACCGTTCTAGGGATGAGACTTTTACTTGAAGGATTATCTGATCTCTGCTACATGTGGCTATATTCATGAGGTAGCTGGTTGACATTAATGGGAATCTTTCAACAGCTGAGGGCAGGGTGAGGATTTGGAACTTAGGAAAGCCTAGGATATGCTCCAGTGAGTTTAGTGGGGCAGTTTAGTGAAGTTGGGAACCTAGGAGGAGCCTAGGAGGTGCTACGGTAGAGATTGTATTGTTGTTTAGCAAACATTTAGTATACCAGTGAAGTAAGTGACTCAGAGGATTCAGGAGGATTACTAAGGAAAGTATGGGTAGGTGTGGAAGGTAGCATTGGGCCCATGGGGGATAGATCATATGCAAACTGTAGATGAGCACACAAGGGGAAGGACCAGGGTTTCGTCCCGGCTCCAGCAGAGAGCCAGTTAGTGGAAGGACTGTTAGGATTTTGAGTTCGCCTTGGATCAGGCGGCAAGGATTGTGTGATCTATTTCACATTAGCGATTGGAGACCAGGTCTTAGTGATAGTTTATAGCCCGGTTTAGAGCAAAGATTGCTCCAACTATTGCAGTGTAGCCATGACGATTGAGCTAGAAAGTGGGTCAGGGAGCGAAACCCTGAATGATATAATTTCTAGAGCTCGAGAGAAGGGATTGATTTAGATCACCTTGGGAAGAGGGGACCAGATCGGGTGCCTTTGGTGGAGGATCACAGAAATAGATCTCAGAGTTTGGATCAGCTTTTGAGAGGCCAATAGGGCCGGATTCGGTGTAACGCTTGCAGAAACTACACGATGGAGGTTTGTTCCAAGTGATTGGATTGTCAATGGGATCGGAAAGAAGAGTTACACCATGTCCTGAAGGCGGACGAGGTAACACGGGAGGAGGTGGTCGGGATTCCTTCAATTAGATATCAACGATTTGCACCATTTTGGAATGGTGACAAGTTGGATCTTGGGTCAGTTTTCTACTATGGTCTAAGTTAGCAAGAGTATCAGGTGCCAATCAACATGCCGAGGAATCCTTGAGGAATCTTCAGATGGACGTATCTCGTGGAGTGAGTTCCGCATATACCGTGATTGCTCAAGTCGTTGTCGGAATCTGTTCGGGGATCTGGGTTGCTACAGGTGTAGCACGTTCGGCCACGTGAGCAGGGACTACCCATAGGGGGCAAGTCCTTCATATTGTCGTTATGGGCATGTAGGTGAGAAAGAGGTCGACTACCTGGCGATCAGGGAGGAGCAGTGAGTGCACCGAATCCAGTTATCTTGGGGTTGGTTCAAGGGCTGGTATGAGGGAGTTATGGATAGTTTTCAGTAGCCTGAGTATTTTTGTTTTGAAGAACAATCAGGATTACCGAGGGAAGAGAAAATTATTGCTAAGGTTTTGGTAAGATCATCTGTTCTTTCGACAGCGAGACCTGAGTGTGATATCATTTTAAGTATATGAATTCATTGATATGGTTGGGATTCAAGAGATGCCAGCTGGTTTTAGGAAGTTGTGTTGTTTTGGGAAGAGCTATTCATGGTGTTCTAGCTTTGTTAGGCACCAGATGTCGGCAGAATTATCATCGGAACGAGAGAGGGTTTGGGAATCCTTCAATTCTCATGTGTCGAGCGGACTTAGTTGAATCTAAGTGGGGAAGAATCATTCAGATATCCAGGGTGGAAGCGAGTGTGAGACAAGGATGCATTTCACATCCCCATTGGGGGAAGAAAGGCGGCTTTAGGGTCTGATTGAATATAGGATATCAGGGCATGGGAGTTCGGGAAACTCCCTAACACTTGAACCGCATCTTCTTAACATCTTATAGCAGGCTTCGGGGGAGGGAGCAGGTAGTGGTCCAGTCAGTTTTGGAGTTCAATTGGGAGGGTAGACTAGTTCACAAGGTTGTGTGGAATCCACAACTTAGGTAGAGTTAGGATTGGAGATGATTATTCAGTCAGATATCTGTGGGCGAGCCCGGATGGTTATGGGAATTCAGAAGGGAAATGGTAGCGATTGTTGAGTCTAGGGTTTGAATGTTGTGGATAAGTGGTACGTGACGTAAGAGGAGTACGAATGGGTAGTCCTGATATTTGATCTCTTGGGAATCTGGTGGTTGGATCGGGTGCGAGACTCGTAGTCTTAGGGATTGGCTAATGGTATCTAATTATCGGTCAGGTAAAGGAAATCGGAAGTTATGCTGCATGATGGATCTCGAGGTAGTAGCGAGGTATCGACCTGTTTCGGAAGGGATTTCGAATCGAGGTTCATGCAGATTCAGTACATGATTTTGTTCTAGTGAGAAGAGATTTAAGAGCATAAGGATGCCAAGGGTATTAGACGTAGGATACTAGGGGAATGGATGGGTTTGGTTTAATGATAGCTCAAGCCATCATGATGTGCCATAGGTTGGTTCCATCAGTAATAGGGCCACAACATGTTAGAAGCAAGAAATGACAGGTCAAAGGAGGTCGGGTATGATGTAAGACTATAGTTGTTTTAGTGGCAATCATCTTTGCATCAGATTCAGTGGTGACAGGTTTGTCAACTTGTCATGATCGGATGGATCAAAGAATTGAAGGAGTTGAGAGAAGAGGTATAGTCAGGGTAGTTATTGTCAGACAAGGTGTCCTTCGAAAGTGATGTGGGACGCCTATGTGTGTGTCTTTAGCTCAACAGTCGGGAATGTGTCAGGTGTTCCAGATAGTTGACAGGAAAGTTGGGACCAAGAGGGTCCCGATTGTTCGTCATAAAGGCAGTTATGTGGCAGCAAGATGAGTTGGAGTGACTTCATTGATTTGGAGTCCGTGTGTGTAGTTCCCTATCATTCATGACATATACTATGTTGTTTACAATTGGACTAAATGATATTAGGAGCTGAATAGCCAATTGGAGGATAGGTTCTGTGAACTCGGCAATGATTCGATGGGGGTAGTCTGTCAGGGAGACAGACCATCTTGAGAGTTCAGGTCTCATATGGAGTAAACAACATCATGCTGCAAGGAATTCGTTTCATCTTTGGGTTTCTAGAACCATATTGGGGTTGGTTTAGATTGCCTTAGGAAGGATGGGGGTATTCTCGGGTTTTATGGCTGTGTTGCTCAGGTTGTCTGGTATGACGGGGATTGTTGGATTAATGTCTAAGTCTATAACTATAATTGGTAAGACTTGACCCGACTTGGCATGGTTATTAATATATTATAAGTTCTAGTATATTAATAATAAGAATAATAAGATTATTTAATTAGTATTGATCAAGAATTAATCTAGGATTAATTAAGTGATCAAAAGAAGACTAATTAAATATATGGGTTGATTGTGTAAATCATCCATACTTGTATAGTGGGCTAATGCTCCATGGATAATCAAGTTGGGCTAAAACCCATAGGATGGTCCATGGATGCTCCATGGTGTATTTGAACCCATGGATCCAAGGAAATGGAAAGTCATGACAATTAGGGTTTACCCTAATTGTAACACTATATAAAGATCTTATTCTTGACAAAAATCGGCCACTTAGTGTGAGTAATGAAAGGGCTAGCCGATTTCATGAAGTGTAGGTTTCTCTCAAGTTATTCCAAGTGTATTTGGTGTTGTGTGAACCATTTGAGGTGTCACACTTGGGGCACTTGGCACTCAAGCTTCATGAAGACTTTCTACATGAAAGAGGTATGTATTCTATCTTGTTACACTCATTGTTTTGTATGCTAGATTAGGATAATACCTTGGAAGTTCTTATTTGCATGTATAATAGAGAAAACATAGATCCAAGGTATTTAGGGTTGCATGTACACTTAGGAGTGTTAGAATGCTCAAAACCCTACAGTGGTATCAGAGCGTAGGCTTGTTTTCTTGTTATACATGCAAAACTGCTTAAAAAAATCGAAATTGTTGCTTTCTGATCATTAGACTCGGCGAGTCCATTAGGAGACTCGGCGAGTCCATGCCTAAAAAGTGATCAAATCGATCCAAGTCGCCGAGTTGGTTCATGCACTCGACGAGTTGGACCCCCAGACAGCATAAATACGACTTTTTTTGGCTGGAATTGGACTAGGAATATTACCCTAAGATGTTTTTGAACTTATAAACTTGTTTTTGATGTGGTAATGTTCATGCTAATCCAATTTCAAAGATAATTTTCAATAGATTCATGTTTTGTATTAGTTTAAGGTTTAGACTAATTACATGAAAAAGTTTGATTTGAATTATCTTGTTCTTATGAGTTGCTTAGATTAATAGAAAAGTTGAGTGAAATAGTTGTTTTCAATCCAAATTAATCTAAGAGTTGATTCTAAAATGTGTTTTTGTAACTTGTCCTCAAGTTATATGAAAAGTCACATTTAAGTTTCATAAAACTCATAAAAGATGGCAAAGGTTACAAAATGAAGAGTCTAGTTCTAATTAAATGGTGTTATGACTCCATAATTTGTCCTCAAGTTATGGAGGACCAAGAGTCTCTTCATTAAATAATAAATAAATAAATAAAGTGTAACCTTAATTAATTCCATAAGTTATAAAAATAAAGAAAAGTTAATTCTTTTATTAGTTTAAAGTCTTCCATAACTTGTCCTCAAGTTATGGAACTTGAAGAGTTTTTGGATTAAAACTACTTTAAACACATAAGTTATGGAATTAATTAGTTTTGAATAGTTTCAAAACTTGCCCTCAAGTTTTGGAATTTTAAAATTTTTCTCTTATGAATACTTTAATTCCAAGTTAGTCCTTAGAATTTTAAAGAGTTAAAATTCAAACCTTATACTTTATAGTATTATAAGTTAATAATATATATATGTATAAGAGTAAAGTCAGTCTTACCGCTAGTACGCCTCATTCACGAAGCCAGTCTATAAGGTGGGTATAAGGTGGTTGCCTATAAAATGGAAACTTAATGGGTGTCCACTCTCACCCACCGCTTGCTTGACTGGTGGAGGGTCGTTAGCCGAACGGGTTTGACAGGACTATAATTCTCCCTTCATTAAAAGTATTAATGATAAATACTAAGTAACTAAACTCTTAATAATACCCAATCTTAGTTACTTAGGAAAAATGTGAATAAGGTGCTAATCCATGAAATTACACTTTGCACTTTGTTTAAGTCGGTTAGTGGAGCGTGTGTGGTTAACCGGCACACTAACTCGTATTTAACAAGGTAGGCAAAGGGTAACTTAATGTTTATCATAGTATCGATGGAGCGTGTGTGGTTAACCGACACATCGATTGAGGGGTGAACACTTAAGGGTGCCAAGTAATTTGCATGGTTACTTCACACCTTGTTTTGTGATCCTCGGCATCCCAGTCACAAAACCTGAAGGGCACACTCGAGATTGAAACATGCCATTGAACAGTTCAATGAATCTCAATGATCTAGGAGTTTCAAAACCAATTAAAAACCTAATTATTATTTCGTTTTTCAAGGTGGAAATTGGTGAATCGTCATTCACCTGCGTTCAAATATTTTATAGCTTGGATTACGACATCCCTCTTCTAAGTTATAAAATAGTTTGTTGGGTCCTAGCCTTAATATTTCATATTGGGTGTCATATTAAGGACTTTAGATCAACTATCTTGAATATCTCCCAAAACATGTCTGGTTTAGACATTTATGATCTTCCCAAATCTCTTGAAACAAGCTTTCCTAATGAAGATGATGTCCCATGGAAATCATACTTTTTTCACCTCCTCCAATTATTCTCCCTAACCCACAAGTTCAAGGTCACTCAAGCCCTATTGGCAAGGCAAGGTCTAGGTGTGATCACATCTTGGAGATGTAGTCACATATTGACAAGCCGGGAGAGTTGGGTGTCAAAGTCTTGAGAAAGTTGGTGGTTCAACTACTTTCTAAGTCACATAGTGAGTTCCTTTTGGACACCTATGAAACAGACTATGACAAGACCTTAATGATCTTATCTATTTGTTAAGATCAACTTCCTTAAAACATGATGGACATTGACAATAGTGACACAGGAAATCCATGAAAGCTCTCTCTCTTCCCAGTGGAAAGGGATTGACCATAGTCAACTCGGTTGACCAAATGGTAAAGATAAAAGCTAAGTCTGTGATAGTCCCGTGTACCATTATCAAAGGGTCCATATGTTTATATTGGCAAAGAAAGGGGCATTGGTTGCGAAGCTGCCAAATTTACCTAAGGATGTTAAAGTCAATAAGTTTGACTCTACTTCAGGTAAAGTCCACTATCTAACTCTGCTAAGTTTCTATTCTGAGATTCTTGATACATGATGTGACTGGGTCACATGGTGATGTTTTAAAAAATCAAAGAAAAGTAAAGAAACTTAAAGAAAGAATATGCTAAATCTGATCGCGTAGATGGATTTCTATCGCATAGTTTGAAGATCAGATTCTTGAGCTACTTCTTAGGAGTTATGAGATATTGCTTAGAAATAGATAACACCAAGTTTTCATATGGATTGTAAGGATAAGTTTTTCCACAAATTTTTAAAATAAAAGAAAAATTTTGATTTTATTTATTTTAAAATATCCTTATAATGGCATTTGAGGAAAAATTGTTGCTTATATGATTCCATTAATAGCAAGAGTGGAAATACGAAATTGATTCTTTCATTTGTGGTAATGTCTAAATTTACCAAATAAGGAAAGATTCTCATCACCCAAGTTTCAATTGGACCGGAACTTGGAATCATGCAAGTTGTATAGCATGATGAATGAGAACTTTCAAGTATTGGAAAATTAAGACTAAATACTTGTTCACATGGATGTGTGAGTCAAGTAGAGGACTAAGGGATCAAGTACACATTCTTGTGCACTGATTAAGTCCACCACAAAATATTGATAAGACTATTCGTCATAGTTTACTAAAGCTCAGTAAATATGATTATACTTACAAGCTTAAGTGTAATTCTGAGACATTGGAAAAGGTTTCAATGTATGGCAGAGCGAATAAGAAGAATCAACTTAGGCAGAAAGATAAAAGTTTCTCAAATCTGAAAAGATGGGAGAGTACTTTAGTATCAGTTTTGTGATCATCTTAATGATTAATAAACCATAGCACAATTAGTTCTCTAAGGAAATCTTAGTGCATTCTTATGACTAAGAAGAGGAACTTGAATTGTTGAAATGGCTAAATCAAGAAGATGAGTCATACTTCGTTCCAATACAAGTCTTAGAGTCATACTCCAAGATTGTAACTTGAGTGTCATGTCTTAAAGAAGGTTTAAAACACTTGTCAAATGTAAGGGTAAAAGTTTTCTACTCTTGTACATTTGAAATTGGTAAGTTGTGATGTTTTGGATAAAACAAAGACCAACTTAGGCCAATTGTGTGAAGTGTGTGTCTTGATTAGAATCCACACTATCTCTTGAATAACTGACAAGAAAGTCTTATATGTCAAGAGGACAGTGGGAGTCTTAAAGGTCTTGAAAGTCTCAAGAACTAATCAAGAATAAAACCTGAAGTTCTTCACTAGCACACGACTTGAGGTTTATAACCTATCGTGTTGACATATTCTGTGCCCATTCCAGTTAAAGTTGGCTTTGCATATGAGTTCTTAGAGTTCTCAATTAGTTGCACAACAACTTGGAAGCAATGACAGGCCCTTGAGCTGCCAGGTTGCAAGAAATTAAGATTGAGTTCAATCCATATGAGTGTGGATTTGTCATTATCCTTGTCTTGTGTCTATGGTTTTGACAATTCACATGGATAAGAACACATACACCATTAAATCTAAGTGTCCTAAGATTTCTCTCCGATTCATGAAAATGATGGTGAGGAAACACTTTCACTAAGTAGATTTTAGCTAGATAGCAATTGTGATATTTGCATTCTCAAAGTCGTTAGTGGAGCGTGTGTGGTTTACCGGCACACTAACATGGACTTGTGAGAAGTGGCAAAAAGGTCTAACCATTATGATTACGACATCCCTCTTCATAATTGTTTAGACACACAAGTGGGCTATCTAAGGGAAGGTGTATGATTTTGATAAAGTCTTATCAAAACAATCTAGTATCAGAAATCTGAACTTTGGTAAGAAAGTCAGCTGATTTTTGAGTACATGTCAAAGCTAGTGGGATTATAAGTGTTATGCTAATAATCATCTTGTTAGTGGGAGCATGATAATTATGATAAGTATTGCAAGTTAGCAATGTTAATTATCGAAAACAAAAGTTTCAATTGGGAAAGAGTTGTTTTGCTATAATTAAGGGAGAGGAAATTATACTTCATCTCAAATCTATAAGCTTAGATCGTGAGGTTTTAATCATTTAGTCAAGGATATATATGAATTTCACGTTGGAATGGCTCAACCTAAAGAAATTTTGTATATGAGTCCATTATTTGCGTTCTAAAATTCGATTATGATTACGGCATCCCTTTTCATAATCTGAATTATGAGAACTTGGCAAATTGAAATGGAAATGTTATAGCAAAAGATTGGTTTAGTCTTTGTGTGAGACATCATGAATCGTGTCCCATATGCTTCGGATATAGGATCGATTACATGTGCTATATTCATCCTTTCTAAAATTTTCCAAATGCCTGGGGCATTAAGAAGGGAAAAGGTTTAGAACTGGATATGACTAAAAGGATTAAACAATTGTCGAGGACAATCTAAGGTTTACTAAAGATTGGGTGATCAAGGACAGTTGGAAGTATAGTTATAATTCTGGAAGGACCATATTGACATAATCTGGAAGGAGGCAACTCTTGTTCAGAAGTGATAGTCAAAATGGAATCTGGAAATGTTTCAAAGTTAGAATTTTCAATCTGTTTAAGATTAGGAAACTTAAAGCAAGAAGGATGTTCCCAAGGAGCTGATCTCCTTTGGAATGGTCTGTAATGGTTGTTGTCAAGTCCTTCTGAATTTGTGCATAATCATTACAAGAGGTTCAATGCATATAAGTTTAGAATCTGACAGATTTCAGTAAATGGCATGAATTTGGAATTCTTGCATTTGCAGTAAGGATTTGGGAGTGTGAGAAGAGAATCATTGAAGTTATGTTCAATTGATCTAGTTCACAAAGTAAAGATCATAGACAAACATAGTATGCATACTTGGTGTGTGGCATGACTAGTGTTTAGAAAACATAGTGTACATGCTTGGAGCATGGGACAACTATTGTTTTAAATTCAAGAATAAAGTTGATAGTTGAAACAGTATACAATGAATAATGTGTAATCATATGGTGATAAATAAAAGGTGTTTTATTTATGTTCATAGGTTTTGATACCATATTGGATTCAATTATTATTGTGTTTCATTTTGCATGTTTTGACTTCCCGAATAAACTAGGTTATTCCTCCGAAATGACTAAGTTATTCAAACCATCCACAGTCGGTCATATGTTGGAAGTAGATATGAATTAAGACTGTCATGGGTTGGCTTGTAGAGGTCTAAGGTGTTGGACAAAGGGCTACAACACTCATGAGTGCTCATAAGTTCTGAGTATTGGATTCAACCCGCGCTCATTGGAATCACTTCATGGATTTTATCACGAGTGATCATGAGACGATAATATCTTATATTCTTCAAACCTAGAGATATGAGTTGTTACTATGAGTTGATAGTACATTGATTGCATGAAAACGCATTTGGTAACTCGGTGCTATAAAACGTGTCTTTGTGTATGATTCAACAAGTAGTAGAACAAGCCATATGAGTCGAAGTTTATCCATTCCTTTTACCTTCCGAATAAAATCGATATCTGTGGTCCCCTCGATGATTTGATGATGACAAATGGAAATGCTCGGCCGGGCCAGGACTGATTTGATTTGTTCAATTAGTCAGTCGTCATAAATCGGAAATCGAGAAACAATAAATGGATAGAGAGAATGATTATAATCCATGTCTCAGTCCATATGATATCTTGAATGGAGGAATATATGATCCCTTATCTAATGGACAAGTCATTGACAAAGGTCAGAGTTCATCGACAAGGTCAGAGTTTGACAGAAGCTTTTGAGAGCTATGATTGCCAGTTGGTTCCTGAAGTCATACGCAATAATAGTTTTACTTATCCAAGTGGGAGACTTTTGGATTAATCTCTAAGTCCATAACAATAATTGGTAAGACTTGACCCGACCCGACATGGTCCATTTGGGTTGCATGGCATCGTGCACTTGGATAGACTATAATGATAGAAATAAGACACTTATGGTTATTAATATATTATAAGTTCTAGTATATTAATAATAAGAATAATAAGATTATTTAATTAGTATTGATCAAGAATTAATCTAGGATTAATTAAGTGATCAAAAGAAGACTAATTAAATATATGGATTGATTGTGTAAATCATCCATACTTGTATAGTGGGCTAATGCTCCATGGATAATCAAGTTGGGCTAAAACCCATAGGATGGTCCATGGATGCTCCATGGTGTATTTGAACCCATGGATCCAAGGAAATGGAAAGTCATGACAATTAGGGTTTACCCTAATTGTAACACTATATAAAGATCTTATTCTTGACAAAAATCGGCCACTTAGTGTGAGTAATGAAAGGGCTAGCCGATTTCATGAAGTGTAGGTTTCTCTCAAGTTATTCCAAGTGTATTTGGTGTTGTGTGAACCATTTGAGGTGTCACACTTGGGGCACTTGGCACTCAAGCTTCATGAAGACTTTCTACATGAAAGAGGTATGTATTCTATCTTGTTACACTCATTGTTTTGTATGCTAGATTAGGATAATACCTTGGAAGTTCTTATTTGCATGTATAATAGAGAAAACATAGATCCAAGGTATTTAGGGTTGCATGTACACTTAGGAGTGTTAGAATGCTCAAAACCCTACAGGGATGGTGACGCATGATTTCAAGGATGAAATCTAATTTAAGTGGGGGAGAGCTGTTCGTCGGAAGCCAAAGGGTTGGGGGTATGACGGGGATGGTGACCCAGTTTTGAAAGTACTCGATTGTGATGTCGAAAGCCAAAGGGTAGGGGGATTCAGTCTTTTATGGGTTCCGGGTTTATCCAGAATATTTTAGAATTGAGGGTGTGGATAGGAGCGTAGGGCTTCCCGCCACCTTTTCGTGGATATAAAGTTCGTCAGAAACGGACTTAGAATGAAGGAGTTATGACACTTTGAATTTATTGTCAATTTTATCCCCTAATGCAATTTAGTGACAAGAAGATCCCATGCATGCAAGGTGGCCAACACAAGAGTACGCCTGACGTAAGATGGGGTACGCCCAACGTAGATGGAGCAAATGGTCGAGGGTGTTGGAGACGTACGCCGGAGTCCCAAAACCCTAATTTTAGGGTTGGATCGATACTTAAAGCACCTTAAGTCCAAGGGGGTGCGCCTCTCTTTCATTTCCAGAGCCTTAAACCCTAATTTCGAGTGGTAGATTCATCCAAGAGTGTTGTGAGCTTTATGGGTCCATTTTGGGTGGTTTTTGGTGCATTTCAGGAAGATGGAATTTGTTACAAAGATGGGAATCAAGGAGGAGCTTATGGATCTAGCTTTTGGAGCTCATTCTCAGCTTGATGAATGTATAAAGCTTTGAACTTGATCATTCATCTCTTAGATCTATTATTGTGAGTTTTAGTTCATTTTGGTCCCAAAGATGAAACTTTATGGTTGAAATTCGATTCTAAGGCTTAGAGTTTCCACTCTCAGTGTTAAATGAGTCCTAAGGCATAAAGTTGCCATCTTGAATGTCTTATTGGTTTCATGCATGATTATGAGCATTTCTATGAGAATGGAATGTTATTTTGGATTTTGGGCATATTAGGGTCATGCATAGTCACCAAGTCAGTGACTTTATGGATTAAGACATTGAAAAGGACTTAGATATGTGATTGTAGATCCTGGAGTAGAGTATTATGCACTTAATGGCAAAGTGGGTTAATAGGGGAGTACGCTAAGCGTACGTGCAGGTATGCCCAGTGTACGCATCATTTGGCTAGTACGCTTAGCGTACATAAGAGTACGTCCAGCATACTCATCAGATATGGGCTTTGAGTGTTTTGAGCCTCGGGATGGGCCAAGCAGTGGACTTTGGGCCTTTGGGCCTTAGTGGACCATCAAGAGTCAAATAATGTGGGCCAAGAAGATGTGTGGGCTTAGGGTAAGGCCCATTAGATGGATTGGACCCAAATTAGCAAATTGGGCCATTAGTGGGCCACTAGTACTTATGTTGGGCTTTTGTTTTGAGTTTGGGCCTTAGTTTTGGATCATACTAGGCCAGGGGCAGAATGGTCATTTTACCCCCATGCATGGATTGAGGATTATGGTATGGGATCCAATTGCTAATTAGGTATATTGATGGGTATTGATAGTTCAGGAAGTAGACAGGGCAACAACTAAGCATTCATTTAGGGAGCTTCTGCATTCGAGGTGAGTCTTCTCACCATACCAATGGGTCTAAGTGTTGGGTTTTGAGCATTCTAACACTCCTATGGTGTACATGCAACCCTATAAACCTTGGATCTATGTTTTCTCTATTATACATGCAAATAAGAACTTTCCAAGGCTTTAATCCTAACTAGCATATTATGATGTTCTTAATCTACAAAGTACTAGTTAGATGACATACCTTTTGATGTAGCTTAATGTCTTCAAGCTTTAAGAGCTTAGCCCCAATAGTGTGGAAGCCTCAAATGGAATCACAAATCACCAAAACACCTTGGAAGACTTTAGAGAATATGGATACTTGGTTCTCTCTAGTGAAATTGGCTAGCCCTTCTTAGTGTTCCACACACTAGTGCCAATTTCACCAACCAAGGACATCTTTATATAGTGTGGAGGATTAGGGTTAAACCCTAATACCCATGACCTTTCATTTCCTAGGATCCATGGGTTAAACACTCCATGGACTATCCATGAATGCTTAGCCCAACCTAAATGAACTTGGCCCATTCCATATATATAAGAGTCCATATTTAATTAGTTCCTTTTGATCACTTAATTAATTATAAATTAATTCTTGATCAATACTAATTAAATAATATGATTCCATAATAATATATTAGAACTTATAATATATTGATATTAATCATAAACATACTATTCTCAAAAGATTATCCATATAAATTGTGTCGGTGAAGTGCAACCCAAATGGACCATGCCGGGTCGGGTCAAGTATATACCAAATATAGTTATGGACTTAGACATTAATCCACCAGTATCCCACTTGGATAAGTCTAAAACTATTATTGCGTATGACTTCAAACCTAACTGGCAATCGTAGCTCTTAAAGCCGCTGTCGAACTCTGATCTTGTCAATGAACTTGTCCATTAGATAAGGGATCATATATTCCTCCATTCTAGATATCATATGGAACGAGACATGGATTATAATGATTCTCTCTGTCCATTTGTTGTTTCCCGATTTCCGATTTATGACGACTGACTAATTGAACAAATCAAATCAGTCCTAGCCCGACCGAGCATTTCCATTTGTCATCATCATATCATCGAGGGGCCCACATATATCACTTTTATCCCGAAGGTAAAAGGAATGGATAAACTTCGACTCATATGGCTTGTTCTACTATTTGTTGAATCATACACAAAGGCACGTTTTATAGCACCGAGTTACCAAATGCGTTTTCGTGCAATCAATGTACAACCAACTCATAGTAACAACTCATATCTCTAGGTTTGAAGAATATAAGATATTATCGTCTCATGATCACTCGTGATAAAATCCATGAAGTGATTCCAATGAGCACGGGTTGAATCCAATACTCAGAACTTATGAGCACTCATGAGTGTTGTAGCCCTTTGTCCAACACCTTAGACCTCTACAAGCCAACCCATGACAGTCTTAATTCATATCTACTTCCAACATATGACCGACTGTGGATGGTTTGAATAACTTAGTCGTTCTGGAAGAATAACCTAGTTTATTCGGGAAGTCAAAACATGCAAAATGAAACACAATAATAATTGAATCCAATATGGTATCAAAACCTATGAACATAAATAAAACAGCTTTTATTTATCACCATATGATTACCCATTATTCATGTATACTGTTTCAGCTATCAACTTTATTCTTGAATTTAAAACAATAGTAGTCCCATGCTCCAAGCATGTACACTATGTTTTCTAAACACTAGTCATGCCACACACCAAGTATGCATACTATGTTTGTCTATGATCTTTACTTTGTGATATAAATCAATTGAACATAACTCCAATGATTCTCTTTTCACATCCCCAAATCCTTACTGCAAATGCAAGAATTCCAAATTCATGCCATTTACTGAAATCTGTTAGATTCTAAACTTATATGCATTGATCCTCTTGTAATGATTATGCAGAAAGTCAGAAAGACTTGACAACAATCATTACAGAGTATTCCAAAGGAGATCAGCTCCTCGGAAACATCCTTGTTGCATTAAGTTTCCTAATCTTACACAGATTGAATAATTTCTAACTTTGAAACATTTCCATATTCCATTTTGACTATCACTTCTGAACATGATTTGCCTCCTTACAGATTATGTCAATATGGTCCTTTCAAAATTATCACAATACTTCCAACTGTCCTTGAGCACCCAATCTTTGGTAAACATTAGATTGTCCTCAACAATTGTTTAATCCTTTTAGTCATATCCAGTTCTAAACCTTTTCCCTTCTTAATGCCCCAGGCATTTGGAAAATTTTAGAAAGGATGAATATAGCACATGTAATCGATCCTATATCCGAAGTATATGGGAATCGATTCATGATGTCTCACATAAAGACTAAACCAGTCTTTTGCTATAACATTTCCATTTCAATTTTCCAATTTCTCATAATTCAGATTATGAAAAGGGATGCCGTAATCATAATCGAATTTTAGAACGCAAATAATGGACCCATATACAAAATTTCCTTATGTTGAGCCATTCCAACATGAAATTCATATATATATCCTTGACTAAATGATTAAAACCTCACGATCTAAGCTTATAGATTTGAGATGAAGTATAATTTCCTCTCCCTTAATTATAGCAAAACAACTCTTCCCAATTGAAACCTTTTGTTTTCTATAATTAACATTGCTAACATGCAATACTTATCATAATTATCATGCTCCCACTAACATGATGATTATTAGCATAACACTTATGCTCCCACTAGCTTTGACATGTACTCAGAAATCAACTGACTTTCTTACCAAAGTTCAGATTTCTTATACTAGATTGTTTTGATAAAACTTTATCAAAATCATACACCTTCCCTTAGATAGCACACTTGTGTGTCTAAACAATTATGAAGAGGGATGCCGTAATCATAATGGTTAGACCTTTTTGCCACTTCTCACAAGTCCATGTTAGTGTGCCGGTAAACCACACATGCTCCACTAACGACTTTGAGAATGCAAATATCACAATTGCTATCTAGCTAAAATCTACTTAGTGAAAGTGTTTCCACACCATCATTTTCATGAATCAGAGAGAAACCTTATGACACTTAGATTTAATGGTGTATGTGTTCTTATCCATGTGAATTGTCAAAACCATAGTCACAAGACAAGGATAATGACAAATCCAAACTCATATGGACTGAACTCAATCTTAGTTTCTTGCCACCTGGCAGCTCAAGGGCCTGCCATTGCATCCAAGTTGTTGTGCAACAAATTGAGAACTCTAAGAACTCATATGCAAAGCCAACTTTAACTGGAATGGGCATAGAATATGTCAACACGATAGGTTATAAACCTCAAGTCGTGTGCTAGTGAAGAACTTTAGGTTTTATTCTTGATTAGTTCTTCAGACTTTCAAGACCTTTAAGACTCCCACAGTCCTCTTGACATATAAGACTCCCTTGTCAAACATCCAAGAGATAGTGCGGATTCTAATCAAGACAAACACTTCAGATAATTGGCCTTAGTTGGTCTTTGTTTTATCCAAAACATCACAACTTACCAATTTCAAATGTACAAGAGTAGAAAACTTTTACTCTTACATTTGACAAGTGTTTTAAACCTTCTTTGAGACATGTCACTCAAGTTACAATCTTAGAGTATAACTCTAAGAATTGTTTTGGAACGAAGTATGACTCATCTTCTTGATTTAACCACTTCAACAATTGAAGTTTCTCTCCTTAGTCATAAGAATGCACTAAGATTTTCCTTAGAGAACTAATTGTGCTATGGTTTCTTAATCATTAAGATGATCACAAAACTGATACTAAAGTACTCTCCCATCTTTTCAGATTTGAGAAACTTCTATCCTTATGCCTAATTTGATTCTTCTTATTCGCTCTGCCATACATTGGAACCTTTTCCAATGTCTCAGAATTACACTTAAGCTTGTAAGTATAACCATATTTACTGAGCTATAGTAAATTACGACGAATAATCTTATCGATCTTTTGTGGTGGACTTAATCAGTGCACAAGACTGTGTACTCGATCCCTTAGTCCTTCACTTGACTCACACAACCATGTGAACAAGTAATTAGTCTTAATTTTCCAATACTTGAAAGTTCTCATTCATCATGCTATACAACTTGCATGATTCCAAGTTCCGGTCCAATTGAAACTTGGGTGATGAGAATCTTTCCTTATTTGGTAAATTTAGACATTACCACAAATGAAAGAATCAATTTCATACTTCCACTCTTGCTATTAATGGAATCTTATAAGCAACAAAAATTTCCACAGATGCCATTGTAAGGATATTTTAAAATAAATAAAATCAAAAATTTTCCTTTTATTTTAAAAACTTTGCGGTAGAACTTGTCCTTACAATGCATATGAAAACTTGTTGTTATCTATTCCTAAGCAATATCTCATAACTCCTAAGAAGTAGCTCAAGAATCCTATCTTCAAACTATGCGATAGAAATCCATCTACGCCATCAGATTCAGCATATTCTTTCTTTAAGTTTCTTCACATTTCTTTGATTCTTAAAACATCACCATGTGACCTAGTCACATCATGTATCAGGATTCTCAGAATAGAAACTTAGCAGAGTTAGATAGTGGAATTTACTTGAAGTAGAGTCAAACTTATTGACTTTAACATCCTTAGGTAAATTTGGCAGCTTCGCAACCAATGCCCCTTCCTTTGGCAATATAAACATATGAACCCTTTGATAATGGTACAAGGGACTATCAAACACTTAGCTTTTCTCTTTACCATTTGGTCAACTGAGTTGACTATGGCCGATCCCTTTCCATTGGGAAGAGAATGCTTTTCTGGATTTCCTGTGTCACTATTGTCAATGTCCATCAAGTTTTAAGGAAGTTGATCTTAACAAATAGATAAGATCATTAAGGGTCTTGTCATAGTCTGTTTCATAGGTGTCCTAAAGGAACTCACTATGTGACTTAGAAAGTGATTGAACCACCAACTTTCTCAAGACTTTGACACCCAACTCTCCCGGCTTGTCAATATGTGACTACATCTCCAAGATGTGATCACACCTAGACCGTGGCTTGCCAATAGGGCTTGAGTGACCTTGAACTTGTGGGTTAGAGAGAATAATTGGAGGAGGTGAAAGAAGTATGATTTCCATGGGACATCATCTTCATTTAGGAAAGCTTGTTTCAAGAGATTTGGGAAGATCATAAATGTCTAAACCAGACATCTTTTGGGAGATATTCAAGATAGTTGATCTTAAGTCCTTAATATAACACCCAATATGAAATATTAAGGCTAGGACCCAACAAACTATTTTATAACTTAGAAGAGGGATGTCGTAATCCAAGCTATAAAATATTTGAAGATAGGTGAATGACGATTCACCAATTTCCACCAAGATAAACGAAATGTATTATTAGGTTTTTATTGGTTTTGAAACTCCTAGATCTATTGAGATTCATTGAACTGTTCAATGGCATGTTTCAATCTCGAGTGTGCCCTTCAGGTTTTGTGACTGGGATGCCGAGGATCACAAAACAAGGTGTGAAGTAACCATGCAAATTACTTGGTACCCTTAAGTGTTTACCCCTCAATCGATGTGCCGGTTAACCACACACGCTCCACCGATACTATGATAAACATTAAGTTACCCTTTGCCTACCTTGTTAAATACGAGTTAGTGTGCCGATTAACCACACACGCTCCACTAACCGACTTAAACAAAGTGCAAAGTGTAATTTCATGGATTAGCACCTTATTCACATTTTCCTAAGTAACTAAGATTGGGTATTTATAAGAGTTTAGTTACTTAGTATTTATCATTAATACTTTTAATGAAGGGAGAATTATAGTCCTGTCAAACCCGTTCGGCTAACGACCCTCCACCAGTCAAGCAAGCGGTGGGTGAGAGTGGACACCCATTAAGTTGCCATTTTATAGGCAACAACTTTATACCCACCTTATAGACCGGCTTCGTGAATGAGGCCTACTAGCGGTAAGACTGACTTTACTCTTACACACACACACACACACACATATATATATATATATATATATATATATATATATATATATATATATATATTATTAACTTATAATATTATAAAGTATAAGGGTTGAATTTTAATTCTTTAAAATTCTAAGGGCTAACTTGGAATTAAAGTATTCATAAGTGAAAACTTTTCAAATTCCAAAACTTGAGGGCAAGTTTTGAAACTATTCAAAACTAATTAATTCCATAACTTATGTGTTTAAAATAGTTTTAATCCAAAAACTCTTCAAGTTCCATAACTTGAGGACAAGTTATGGAAGACTTTAAACTAATAAAAGAATTAACTTTTCTTTATTTTATAACTTATGGAATTAATTAAGGTTACACTTTTTTTAATTTATTATTTAATGAAGAGACTCTTGGTCATCCATAACTTGAGGACAAGTTATGGAGTCATAAAACAATTTAATGAGGAAAAAGACTCTTCATTTTGTAACCTATGACAACTTTTATGAGTTTTAAGATTCGTAAATGTGACTTATAAGTTACATAAACACATTTTATGAACTTCTTTTAGATTAATTTGGATTAAAACCAACTATCACATAATTTTATTCATTAATCCAAATTCACTCATAAAACAAGGTAACACAAAAAACTTTTGGTGATCCATAACTTATTCGTAAGTTATGGAATCCTTTAAAACATTAACACCAAATTTTGTAACTCCATAAAAACTTTGAATTAATTTTTTTTTAAAACCTTTTCATATCCATAACTTATGGAGGTTTCAAAAAATAAAAATCTTTAGATCAAACTTTTAAAACTAATAAAATAATCATATCATTTTATCTTTTATTAAATTTGACCTAATTCAACTCATAAAGCAAATTATTCAAATTTTACAAATAATCAGTTTTTCTTTTTTTTTTCAACTTTGAAAATAAAATATTTGCATCAATATAACAGAAAACAACCTGGCTTTGATACCACTGTTGGGTTTTGAGCATTCTAACACTCCTATGGTGTACATGCAACCCTATAAACCTTGGATCTATGTTTTCTCTATTATACATGCAAATAAGAACTTTCCAAGGCTTTAATCCTAACTAGCATATTATGATGTTCTTAATCTACAAAGTACTAGTTAGATGACATACCTTTTGATGTAGCTTAATGTCTTCAAGCTTTAAGAGCTTAGCCCCAATAGTGTGGAAGCCTCAAATGGAATCACAAATCACCAAAACACCTTGGAAGACTTTAGAGAATATGGATACTTGGTTCTCTCTAGTAAAATTGGCTAGCCCTTCTTAGTGTTCCACACACTAGTGCGAATTTCACCAACCAAGGACATCTTTATGTAGTGTGGAGGATTAGGTTTAAACCCTAATACCCATGACCTTTCATTTCCTAGGATCCATGGGTTAAACACTCCATGGACTATCCATGAATGCTTAGCCCAACCTAAATGAACTTGGCCCATTCCATATATATAAGAGTCCATATTTAATTAGTTCCTTTTGATCACTTAATTAATTATAAATTAATTATTGATCAATACTAATTAAATAATATGATTCCATAATAATATATTAGAACTTATAATATATTAATATTAATCATAAACATACTATTCTCAAAAGATTATCCATATAAATTGTGTCGGTGAAGTGCAACCCAAATGGACCATGCCGGGTCGGGTCAAGTACATACCAAATATAGTTATGGACTTAGACATTAATCCAACACTAAGGCACCAAACCCGGACCATTCTTGGTTATGTGCTACACTAGCTATTGTAGAGATATGTGGTATGGTAGTTAGCTTTATGCTAAGTTGTGTTCTAGTGATTGTTTGCTATTGCATGGAAGACCCCGAGGGGAGACCGTGATAATTGGATGTAAGACTATGTGGGGTAGCCCATGGCATTCCCGGATATTAGACCATGTGGGGTAGCCCATGGCATTCCTAGGTTAAGACCATGTGGGGTAGCCCATGGCATTCCTAGGTTAAGACCATGTGGGGTAGCCCATGACACAATGGTGTAAGACCTGGTAGAGCCCACGACATCCTTACAGTTTTATATTTGTGTTATGTGTAGATATTTCTGTGATATATGTTCTGTTTATGTGATATGTGTTATGTTAGTTGTCTTTATGATACTTGCATGGAAGACTTTGGGGGAGCCCGTGGCAATTGGATATAAGACCATGTGGGGTAGCCCATGGCATTCCCAGGTTTAGACCATGTGGGGTAGCCCATGGCACAATGGTGTAAGACCCTGGGGCGAGCCTACGACATCCTTACAGGGTTATGTATGCATGGCTTATGTGATATAGGTAGCTTCTATAGCTAGCAGGATATGTGATACAGGTAGCTTCTATAGCTAACAGGATATGTGATATGTGGATTGTCTGTGTGGTATGCTTTGGGAAACTCACTAAGTTCTGTGCTTACAGGTTTGTTTATGGTTTCAGGTATCATCGTTTCGGAAAGGAAGGGCACAGATTAAACGCAGTGCACACACCTATGATTTCCGCAATGAATGATTTTGGGATGAACTTTGATAAAGGATTTACTTGACTATGATTTGAAATGTTTGAATTAAATGGTATCAATGTTTTAGTTATATTAAAAAATGAAATTTTTACCCTTGATTTTTGGTTCGTTACAACCTCTTCCTGGATGATCTCCCTGACGCGATACTCTGTCAACACTGGCCAATCCTGGCTACTAGCTCCTGATCCTGACCTGCATCTGGTCTCAAATCGACTTGTAACCACCATACTAAAATTACAGAAGGAAGATATCATATAATCCACATAAATAACGGGGAACCAACTACTGACTAAACCCTAGGAGTTTTGACTTCCTTGCTATGCGTATGGGTCCTGTTCTTTCAGTAGTACGGGCCCATACTACCTTCCACACCTACCTATATTTGTCTCAAGTATCATCACAACGCCTTAACAATATAAATAATCATGGCAAGCGCTCAATCCTCACTTCTAGAGGAATGCTAACTATCTTATAACCGGCTGAACGACCCCCAAAAGTCATTCATGAAACTTCCACCAACCCTGCAAGACTCTTGTATTTTTGTCATACATAGAACTGGAACCTATAGACTTTTGAATATCTGATCCTACCCTAAGCTCTTCATCAAAGAATAAAAGGAAATAAGGCCAAACCAAACATTCTTTGGCTATAAGATCTTAATTATGTACAACTATGATTCATACACTAAGCAACTACAATAACGATGTAAATTTCATATAAGGAAATCCTAGGTTATCAGGCATCATCTAATCATGCAATTCTATCCTGCAATTGCTGAAGATCCCTAACCTATAACTAGCATGTCGTTCTAACATATCCCAATATCAAACAACTACATGGTATTTTGGGGTCTGCTTACTAGCTCCGGCTAATTGTACACTCTACATCCTCCTTTCGTATTTTGAAAACCATTTTGAAAATCCTTTCCATAGTTTGAGACTGGATTCACATGAGTGTTCCTCCAATTCACTCAAACTAAGGCTCTGATACCAACTTGTGACATCTATAAAAATTCACAAAAATTTTAAACTTTTCAAAACAAACCAAGCTCATAAATTGTTTGCAAAATCATCCAAAACCAATAATATTCAAAAATTGTTTTCAAAACAAATCAATATCAGAGTTTTCCCAGAAATCATAATCATAAAACGAGGAAGTGTACAGTCACGCCTTCGCCTTCCCACAATCATCCGATGTACCTGAAACGAAATCCAAAACTGTAAGCCCAGAGCTTAGTGAGTTCCCCCAAAATACCCGCACAACAAATAACACACATATAATAACAGCATACTATGGGCCCAATCAAGCATCGGGTTGGAATGCCAACATACTACATGTCCAGTCATCCTCAAGATGGTATACCCTCGGCCCACAACCATCAGGTTTGAATGCCCACATACTATGAGTTTAATCATCCGCGGGATGGAATACTCTCAGCCCACAACCATCGGGTTGGAATGCCCTAGTCTGTTGGCTTTCACACAAAGTAGATAAGCCTCAACCACCAATCAATCATGTGAAAATATATTAGATAGTCATATATCAGTCTACAAACAGACAAACCGATCTACAGATCACTAAGCATAGCAACATCCTATCTACTAGGATACCGATCTAACTAATCATAACCACATAGAACCATCCAATCTTCCAGGATACCGATCTAACAGATCACACTAACAACAACGCAGGATAACAATCCAAAGGGCCGACCTTGGTGCCTTCGACCCGTGAGTATAGTGAGGAAAATTCACATCACAATGTCGAACGGAATTGAAAAGATCAAACTTCCGAAACATGGCTCGAAACATCAACACCTACAACCATCATTGATCCAATTACATAAATTATCCAATTACCAAAATACCCTCAGAAGTCAAACTTGGTCAACCCTTGGTCAAAGTCAAAGTCAACGGTCAAGGTCAACAGTCCATGTTGACTGAACTCGTCGAGTTCAACTTATAGAATCGTCGATTTTCCTCGCAACTTAGAAGATCACGAAAACCCTAGTTAACTGCCCGAGTTACCAAACTACTCATCGAGTCCATGCGGCATCTAGAATCTCGGAAAACCCTAACCGACTCGTTGAGTTATCTCACTAACTCGCCGAGTCCATGCAGAATCCAGAAAGTAGGAAACCCTCATCCAACTTGTCGAGTTGAATATGCAACTAGTCGAGTTCCTTTAGAACTTTCCTCATTTAGATTCTTTTAAGCTAAACCAAGGCTCCAAGATGTAGATCTAGCTTCCTAGGATGTAGTTTCCACGCAAAGTTGCTAACTTTACGTGCATGCAAGGCTTCAAGAAGCTAAAAAACTCAAAACTAGACTTAGAAAGAGGTTTAGGGCAGGGAGAAGGGCCACGACTTCATAGAGCTTGAAGCTTTATGTACATGTGGGCCTAGAGGAGTCCAGATCTGAAGTGACAACTTCAAATGGTGCTCAAAACCATAAATGCTTCACGGATAAGCTAGAAATGACCCTAAACTCTTGAATGAATAGATCTAACAAGAAATGTATCAAGGTAGTGACTTTTTATCTCCAAAAGGATGCCAAAATGATGTAGATGCTAGATCTACAAGACCCTTCTCATTCCAAGCTTCTAAATCTTCAAGTCTCTTCAAGAAACACACCAAACACACACATACACTTTAGCCTCACACACACACACACACTCAAAATACGGGTTAGCTCTATTAGGGTTTACTTCTGGACGTGAAAAGGTGGTGAGGAGGGTGGAAAGGGAACTTAAGGTCCTTTAAATAAGGTGCAAACCCTAAAGATTAGGGTTTTCATAAACGGCCTCAAGTCGTCGAGTTGGGTCCTCCAACTCGTCGAGTAGCTTCCATAAATCACGCAACCTGATTAATCTCTACACGACTAGTTAGGGGCAACCAACTTGTCATGTAGGTTCTAGAAATGTGAATTTGAGACTTCAAATTAGTACCTGGGAGTTGAAATGTTACAATTCTCCCCACTTGAACTAGGTTTCTTCCTCGAAGTCCGCTGCAACAAACAGATCCGAGTAATGATTCTGCATCTCAGCCTCCGGCTACCAAGTCCACTCAGATCCCCTCCTGTGCTCCCATTGTACCTTTACCAAAGGTACCTCTATGTTTCATAGAACCTTCACTTTCCTCTGAAGAACTGCCACATGTCTCTTCACGTAACTCAGGCGCTTATCGACCTGATTGTCATCTAATGACACCACTGCCTCTCATCTAGTATGCGCTTTTGTAACTGGGAGACGTGAAAAGCATTGTGAATCTGACTGATCTCCTCCAGAAGATCCAGTATATATGCCACATTGCCAACCTTGACAATAATATGAAAGGTTCCAATGCATCGCGGACCCAAATTTCCCCTCTTCCTGAAGCGGATCACACACTCCAGGGTGCGTCCTTCAGTAGTACCATGTAGCCAAAGTGAAAATCTAACTCATATCAGTGCCGATCAACGTAATTCTTCTACCCACTCTGAGCAGTCTGCAACCGCTGCCTGATCTGCTAAATCTGCTCAATAGTTTGCAAAAGTACCTCGGTCCAACCCATCAACCTGTGACTGACCTCACCCAACAGACTAGGTACAACATCTCCGTCCATTCAACAGCTCGAATAGTGGAACATCAATGCTAGGATGATAGTTGTTGTTGTAGGCGAACTCTACAAGGGGTATGTGGGAATCCCAACATCCACTGAAGTCAATGACGCGGGCCCTCAACATGTCCTCGAGGGTCTGTATGGTCCGGTCACCCTGGATGTTAGTTTGCGGATGATAAGTTATATTGAAATGCAGCCGCGTGCCCAGCTCCTCGTGGAACTTCTGCCAGAAACGGGAGGTGAACCGAACATCACAGTCTGAAATGATAGAGACTGGAATCCCATGGTGAGCAACGATCTTGCGGATATACATGTCGCCCAACTTATCGGCCGATATGCTCTCCCGAATGGGCAGGAAATGGGCACTCTTGGTTAATCGATCCAATATGACCCATATAGCATCAAATCCCTTCGCCTTCCTCAACAACTTGGTAGTCCAACCCATACCGAAAGCATCTCCAACATGGCTAGGGAACTTCAACACTTGAGACAAATGATCTCGAGCATACCGGGGATAGTCCAACCCATACCGGAATCATCTCCATCAAGTTACAGGATCTCAAGATTTTCTCCTGCGATAGCTAATACTTACGTTCCTAAGAACTTCCAAACTTCTAGCATGAAGCCTTACGATGGAACTACCACTACTAGAAAAACAGCCTTTTACGACGCTCATTGCGCGTCGTAAAACGCTCAGACGACGCGCAAATGCGCATTAAGGAAGGCCCTGTCATAAAGAGAGACGACGCGCTTTTGCGCGTTGTCTATAGACGACGCGCATTTACGACGCTCATTTACGATGCGCAATTACGACGCGCGTTTACGACACGCAATGCGTATGAAGGAAGACCCTGTCATAAAGGAAGACGACATGCATTTGTGTGTCGTAGCCTTACGTCGCGCATGTTAATGACACGCAATGCATATTAAGAAAGCCCCTGTCAAGAAAGGCCATGTCATAAATGAAGATGATACACATTTTTGCGTATCATAATTTTTCTTGTTGAAAAAAAATATTATTTATAGATTTAATTATTTTCAAATTAAATTTGTATTTAATGTTTCATTATACAAAATAAAATATCATATACAAAAAATAGAATCCATTGCATAAATGTAATGTCATACAAATAATCATTCCATGGAAAGATAAAACAAATCAATAAAAGTTGTAAAAAAAAGTTTACAAACAAATAGTTCTAATAACCTAATGTGTGCCTCACTGTAAACAAGATTTGTGTTGCTTTTTTTAAATGTGTGCCTCACTTGTCTCCACTCTTCCTTAGTAACACCGCTCAAGGACTAAATGTATGAACCTACTCAAAGTATATATATTGCCTGCAAAAAAAACATTACTACAAAATAAGTGTGAAGATGGATTATTACAGTGTAAGAGAAGTAAAGAACCTTGAGCTTCCTCCAATGGGACAAATGGGTAGTCAGACTTGATAAACTTTGCAACACGTATATCTCCCAATGCAAGATCAACATTAAGGTAATGGGGAACAACATCACCTAAAATCATATAATATTTATATACCCCTAGACTAGATAGAGCTTTGCTACAAATAGCAACCTACTTTATTTACTCTGTTTACCAAACCAATGTATGGGAATGGAACCTACTTTACTTTACTCTCTTATGGTATATGAAAAGGATTAGGATAGGTTGTGTGTGCTATATTTTGGTAGAGGGCATTCATTCATTCATTCTCATGTGTTTTGAAAATAGAAGACATTAGATTTAGATGAGAGCCTTTTGGATTTGGATGATAGACTAAAACTTAATAAATGAATGAATGAATGAGGATGACCTTTGATCTAAACTAAAGAGTTGGATCGGTACTTCGGGAAACAAACCTAGCAAGTGGAAGCATCTCATCAATTTCAGCACGTGGAACCTCAAGCCTCATTCTCCAGCGACCCATAGAAGATATCACACTCCTTAAATTACCAGCCATTGCTCCTCTTAGTAAGCCTCATTCTCCAGCAACACGTATTCGCCTTGAAGCTCATACTAGCTATTGCTTTGTTCCAAAACAACCTTTTCAACAGTTACCTGAACCAAACTAACATTAAACTCTCAAAGGGAAACTTAAATATATAACTATTATTTGAAACAAAACATATGATTTAACATAACTAGTAACCAACTATGGTGAAGTAGAAAGAGAGCATTCTGAAAAAATCAAAGAGTTGACCAATTCTGTAGACGTCCCTACTTAAAACTTGTTCTCCATTTCCACCCGCAACCTACATATGTAAAAAGATTAGACAAAAATTAAATAAAATTCTTTCATTTATTTTTCTTTTTCATAATCTTGTTATGCTGCCTCAACAAGGTTTCTAATTTGAGCCACCCATCTGTTCACCAACTCCTCTGTGCTTCCATCACCATCAATGGTGGTTGTGTCTTTGGTCAACACCTACCTCCTCTCTGATTACAGTTCCTGTATGCAATAGAAATTTTAAAAGTTTAGGGACCAAATGTAGTCATAGTGAATAGTTGGAAGACAGATTTCAACCAGAACCCTTTGTTAAAAAACAACATATGAAATACTTGCCTCCAGTAAGAATAGCAATATCATCAAGATATTGACTTTTTCTGTCACCAAAACCAGGTGCTCTACAGAATTGATCAACCTTCAAACAGGGCAATTTGATTTAACCCAACGTCTCTTCCTTTACCAACCTACATATGTAAAAATATTAGCCAAAAATAAAATATAATTATAAATTATGAATATTTAGCAGCATAGCATTGTGATGAGACAAACCTGTATTTATTCATGGTGCGTGATGTTACCCTGCCTCAAAAGTTGAATTGAACCCTGCATATATATCTTCATTTATATTAATAACACGTGAAGCCTTACTTATTCCACCTCGAGAAATATGGAATTTTCGGTTAAACACATCAGGATGCCCATAATGCGTCATGACCCTGCAATACATATCAACCAATCAATTATAAAAAATCATAATTTAAATTTTTTAATTTTATAAGGTAAAAGGCAATTAATAATGGCAACTCACTTGAGAGGATACGCCAACACACGTTGTTCCAATGTAACAAAACTTGTATCTTGGTTAGACACTTAGACATAAACCATGCCAGGGAAGAAACACTGTATAAAAAAAGCCATTGACCATTTTATAATAGGTTTTTTTAATCATTAGTTATTTATAAAAAAAAGTAATGGATAAAAAGGTGTTGGTGGGTCAACCTGACCCGTTTTGACCCATATAAAGCTTTCCCATTTTGCCACCCTACTAATATTTTTACGAGATTGAAGATTATGCTCATTCAAATGATCTTAATAAACCAAAACATATATATAGAGATAATAAACAAGTTTTCATGATTATGTATCACCTCCTCCAACAACAGCAAGAACTTCACCCTTAAAATTGGTGAAGCTCCATCACAGATTGCACTGACTAATTCCCCTACTCCAGAACTCATCTTCACGAACTAATTTAAGCGTTTTGGCAGTTGCCCCTGTAGCTCCATCACAGATTGCACTGCCTATTTGATATGCCTTGAACACTACAGGCTTCAAAATGATTGGATAGCAATTCTTCCTGCACTTGTGATATTTCCATCATACCTTATTAGAATTATGAAAATTAGGTGTAAGAGTCAATGAAGAAGACCTCTTTTAAGTTTAATAAGATCAATCCACTACTAATAATAACATCAGTACTTTGGAAATTGAGATATGAACTTTGACCAACTATCACAAAATCCAACAAGATTTGAACAATCTAAAAGGCTAAAACACTCCACACGGTTTCCTGTTATCAAATACTTCTCTATAGGCTTCCTTAGGTCAAATTCATTGCAATACTCTATATTCCCATCTGCATCACATTATCACAACACAAAAGATGTTTACTTTTTATACTAAAAATCCCCACAATGGATAAAAAGATACAAAATTACCTCGCTCCTCGTTATGTTGCTTATTTTCCCCAAGGTACTTCTTATATTGCCAAGCAATCCGCAAATCCTTCTACAAGCTCATAAAAAGGCAGAATTTACATTAATACAGTTGTAGTTGTGAAGAGAAAGATGCATGTTCCTAAGGGAAAAATGGGAAAAAGTAAAGTAGTACCTGTTCTGCATCAGTGTTACGAGATTTGTCATCTTTGGGGACTAAAGTAGTTGGCAAGGTTCCAAGAAAGGCTCTAGGGTTTTTGACTGGGCTTGCATAAAGAACAAGTTGGTTGTGTACTAGTCCCTGAGACATGAAAGTTCTTAACAAAAGCATATGATGAGGTGCTTCATTGTCTTCCATGATCATTACTAGACTTCCTAAATGGAATCCCCCACCTAAAATCTCTAGATATTGCAGAAACAATTCATCCATTAGGAAATTGTTGTCATACTTGTTTAGATGGTTTAATAAAATATAAAAAGGGGGTATTGGGATTACTATCAAGATCCGGTATGCCTGATGAAAGAAAGATTGTTCCATTTGGTCCATACTTGAGACCAGGGACAGAAGAGGTAGGTGCAGCTGAAAACTTCTTTGAGAAACTACTTGTCCGGACTTTGCCAGTAGCCACAAATATCGGATAGTTTTTTAATCCTCCTGAGAAATAAGAACAAACGGATCAAACAGGTAAACAACATATATAATGATTTTGGAGTAAATGATTTTATTAATAATCATATATAATGTTTGTAGAATACTTGAACAACATCAATTTTGGAAGGAAACTACCAAAGCAGATATGCAATCTATTCCACATCGCTCATTAGTGTAAACTAGAAGTTCTCCAAACAGGATTTGAAGATAAATTAATTTAGAACTCTCTGAACCATAGTCCACGTGAACTCCATGGCAATCAGCGTCTTTGTGATTCTGAAGGAACGAGACAAGATCGATTCTAGCTTTGCCTAAAAACCCTAGCTTCCATGGCCCTGTGAGCATTCATTGACAAACGAGACCCTAACCCTTTGATCATGGTGACCAGAAACCCTTCAATTTCAATTGGAACCGAAACCCAAGTTCCAGAAATAGTTGATTTTGTTGCCATGTGAATTTAAAGTGTTCAATTTCTTGTGAGAAATGAAGCAATAAGGATCGATCTATGAAGGATGTGGGTCGTAATTTGAAGGATGAAAAAAACCCTAATTTGAGGATGTGGGTCGATTTCTGGTATTCAAAGCCGACGGGGTGCTTATAAAAAGCTTTGAGAAGCAACTGAGCCAGTGTTCTTATCAAAAGCTTTGAGAAGCTTTGAGAAGCATCATAAGTCGTAACAACGATAGGTGCATTTTTCATGTTTCTTTCTCTTTTCGTCTCTGCCTCAGAGGGAGACTAGGGCTTGAAATTTCTTGATCTTCAGAGAGACATTAGAGCAGAGATCCGATGAGACGATTAACAAGTAAGGTCAGGAGTAGGGGAGAAGCGGATTGGAGAGGAGAGAGAGGAGAGAATCGATTGTGAAGATGAAAGATAGAAAAAAGGTAGAAAAGAACAAGGCGGGTTTTCAAAATTTTGGGGATTTCATTTCCCCCTATCTACTAAACGAACGCGCATTCATTAAAATTATAAAGCGACACTCACAGACAACGCACGTTTAAGATACGGTGCTCTCCGTGTTTTTATTTTTTTTCCTTATAACCCTAAATTAAGGGCACACAATAATGCGTGACCTAAATCCTTAAATTTTTTGAAGAGATGACACTTTTTTAATGTCGGTCTCTTTTGTGTAACATAGATCAATGAGCGTCGTGGTTTGCACGTCGTAAAAGACTGTTTTTCTAGTAGTGTATGGATCCTGAAGAGCACGTAACACAATACCGAGAGAAGATAGAGATCATTCCCATCCCAGTGCACTTGAAGGAAGCTTGCCTATGCAAAGGCTTTGGTTTAACCCTTATGCGATCAACTCTTAAATGGCTGCTAAACATTCCTCCCTATTCTATTACTTCGTTTGCACACTTAGTCAATATTTTCAATAACCAAGTTTTCTTGTAGCAGAACCTTTGAGAAGATCACTAGTGATCTCTATCGGGTGGTTCAGGATCCTAAGGAAAGACATAGAGATTTTGTTAACTTGTTTAGCATGGAAGCTCTAAGCATCCCTAACATCGACATGGCGACTGTTGTAAAGGCCTTCTAGATGGGTCTAAGGAAGGATTCACCCTTCTATGAAGATCTTGTGATGCCCCATACGAGAGATTGGACAAAGTTAGGTGCCGGTCATTGAGATTCATAAGGCTTGCAGAGGATAAAGAAATCCAGAAGTGGAGCAACCCTTCAAGTCAGTACAAGAACCCCAATACGAAGGCCGGATCCCCAGCCCTAAGATCCTACAAATCAAAGCCCTATTCGAAACCGGATCATCACAGGGTTAATTCCCTCGAAGATGAAGGAGAAGAAGAGGAAATTCTTAGGATCATTGACTATTGTTTTTTTGTGGATGTTTCAGGTATAATCCATGCTATGCAGGATCTCGGACAAAGCAAGATGGCCGAAGAGGGATAACAGGTCCACCAGTTGGAAAGACACGGCCAAATGGTGTGCTTACCACGAAGACTTCGGTTACATGACGGAGGATTGTATAGCCCTAAGAAAGGAGATTAGCTACCTCCTTAGCAAAGGGCACCTCAAAGAGATCCTCGGGAGAAAGAAAGAAAAGTCCAAGGAGAACAACCAGGATGGTCATAGGATCCTAGAGAAACCAGGATCTTCACCCCCAAACGTCAAAATCATTAACATTATCTCAAGTGGATCTAACATTTTTGGTGCTTCTTACTCTCAGGCTAAAAGACATGCCAAGGTCTCTAAAACAGAAAAGGAGTTTATACCACGAAAGAATATCGTGGTTATCAATGATAAGGAAATCACATTCGATGAGACGGATAAGGAAGGGATTCAGGATCCTCACTATGACGAACTCGTGATAACACTATACATGGCCAACCATGTCATCAGAAGGATCCTCGGTTAACATCGTACTCCTAGACGCACTATAAAGGATGAACATCCTAGAATTGGAGGTAATCAAAAAATCATCGGTCCTCATAGGATTTAGCAGGGAAACGAAACACACTATTGGGGAGATAAAGCTACCAATATACATAGAGGGTGTAAACTCTATACAAAATTTATGTGTTATTGACACTCTATCTTATTATAATGTGATACTAGGTAGACCGTGGATCCACGAGATGAAGGCAGTTCCATCAACATTTCATCAGTGTGCAAAAATGCCTACTCCATGGGGAACAGTGAAGATCATAGGAGATCAACAAGAATTGAAGAAATGTTATAAAACCTCTATGAATTCTATGAACAAACCTCAGCAAGCATAGCCATTAAGGCAAAGGGCATGAAATGTTCTAGAAATACAGGAGCAAGATCTGAAGGAAGTGCCCCTGATCCTAAAGCTAAAGTCCTCATAGGATCCTTAATACCTAAGCAAATTGAGCAAGACATGATAAATTTCCTTAGAACCAAAAGCAAGACATTTGCATGGAAACACGAAGATATGACAGGTATAGACAAGCGTATTATTACTCACAAACTTAATATTGATCCTTCTTTCAGACCAATACACCAAAAAAGAAGGAAGTTTGCACCTGAATGGAATAAGATCATCCAAGAAGAGGTAGAAAAGCTCCTTAAGACAGGAATGATCAAGGAAGTGAAGTACGCAAGATGGCTAGCCAATGTGGTTGTCGTATAGAAGAAAAACGGAAAATGGCGAGTATATGTAGACTACACAGATCTTAACAACGCTTGCCCTAAGGATCCTTCCCCTCTGCCATACATCGACTTTATGATAGACGCAATGGCTAGTCATGAACTCCTAACCTTCATGGATGCTTCAGTAGGATTCCAACAATTTCAGATGGAACCATCCGTTCAAGAAGCTACAACATTTATAACACTAACATGTATATATTGTTACACGACAACGCCTTTTGGCCTTTAAAATGCAACTACAACATATCAAAGATTGGTAAACTGGATTTTTAAATACAAGGTGGGGGACATGATGGAGGTCTATGCTGATGACATGGTGTTGAAGTCAAGAAAGCTGAAGATCATCTCAAGGATCTCAAAGAAGCTTTTAACTTTCTAGACGAATACAATATGAAGTTGAATCCACTCAAATGCCACTTTGGAATGAAGTCGAGAAAGTTCCTTGGGTATATGGTAGCCAAGAGAGGGATATATGCAAACCCATAATAGATCATACCAATCATCGAGGTGAAATCTCCATCTTCAACAAAAGACATCCAAAGGCTGACCGGAAGAGTAGCGACACTCAACAGGTTCATTTCAAGATCCTCAGAAAGGTGTAAACCCTTCTATGAAGGACAAGAAGTTTGAATGGACTGAAAAGTACGAAAAAGCGTTTTAGGAACTCAAAAGATACTTATGTTCTAGGCCATTACTAGTAAAGCATATAGATGGAGAACCACTTCTCCTCTACCTCTCGGTATCCTCAAACACAGTAAGTGTTATCCTGGCCAACGATCTTAATGGTGACCAACATCCTATCTATTATGTAAGTCAAAGTCTTCTGGATCCTAAGACCAGGTATTCTCATCTCGAAAAATTAATTCTTGCATTATTAAATGTTTCTACTAAATTAAGACATTATTTTGAGACATATACTATACATGTGAAAACTAATTATCCTATTAAGAATGCCATGAGAAAACCAGAGATGTCAGGAAGGATGGAAAAATAGTCATTAAAGTTAAGCACGTTTGACATCAAATATGAGCCAAGATCCTCCATAAAGTCACAAGAATTAGCAGACTTTGCGTTTGACTTTAGTGATGATCTACAAAACGAAGTAGACATGGAAGCCAAACAACTCCTAGAAGATGAACACTTGGGAAAATGGATGATGTTCACAGACGGAGCTTCAAACCAAAAAGCAATAGGGCTATGGTTCATACTAAAATCGCCATAGGGGAACATCCTACCCCCAAATTGTGACACCCAATTTTTTTTGCAAAAATTTTAAACTTTTAAAACCCATCTTAAATTAAATTAAAACAACTGAAATAGTCATAACATAATCCATCAACTTAATAATCATATAAAATAAGTGCGGAAGTAATAATAATAATAAGGTCCCAACAAAATAACTAGTAGCGATGTCCCGATGCTCCATGTCAAGCCTTAGCCTCTTTAATCTTAGCACCTGAAAAGTTATAAGGGAAAAACGTAAGCACGAAGCTTAGTGAATTCAAACACAGACATTGTACTAACATTCATATTTACTAGCCCTAATCCATTTTCCAATTATAATGATAAAGACAAAGAACGAATCAATGTCTATATTACGAGAAGGACTTGTAGGTTTGAACCGCACCGGGAAGATCCCGTATCATTTGGCCCTAATCACCGCACCTCACGAAGAGTATTACGTTGGTGATCTTACCTACCCACCGCACCGGTAAATCCGTATCCTTTGGTGGTGTCCCCATATCCATAATTAGTTACATACAGTGCACATGTACGAATTAAAACAATACTTATATAGCATGCTTTTATAATAAATTCAAATAATCACACACGAGCTAACAAGCAAACACAATCATCAATACAACGGTGTGAGAGAACTCACCTTGAGTGAGTATTAAGGATGGCTAACAATCAAATAATGCTACCAAGCTTGAGCAAACTTCAAAACCTCGCCTAAGAAGGACTAAAGGTTAGAAACGAGAAGTAATGAAGCTATGAGTTGAGAAAAGAGTAATCACAGCAAGGTCTCTAAAACAGACCTGCTGTTCAAAACGGATTTACTCCAAAATCTAAAACAGAAACATAGCTTTAACTAAATTTTATAGGAAACTATGATTTCTCTGGATTCCACAACTATAAAGAACTCATTCTAACTCCAAAAGATGAATTAAATATGAATTTTACAAAATGGTGTATCACTTCTGTCTCCAACAATACAGTCAAGTGATGTTGGCCAATTCTACCCAACTTGTGAATAGAATTCGTCCAAAAGAAAATTAAGAGAAGTAAAGGACATACAAGTGAAAGTCTCAGAGTTGGAATTGAATGAAAAGCATCTCTCAAACTCCAGATATAAAATTCACATTGTGGAAAATCACAGCACTAGCAAAAGCTGGTGACTGCCCACTGACCTGGAGTGTGGATCCATTCTAACCAATTTATAATTGGAAATAACACCCCATATTCTCCAGATCTTAAATTCATAATATAAGGAACATATAGAAACTTGGAATAACTCTGGATCCTTTTCCAAACCTTAGAAATGATGAAAACAAAATGACATATCAGAACAGACCCGGATCAGACCTAACAGCAAAGATACCATTCTTTCACATAGATAAATCCCTTATCAGTGAGGTTGGCCTTCTTAAGAAAGTTAGAAAACTCAATGCTTGAACGTTTGGAACTGGTTTGGGGTCCGTTTGAGTTCTAGATCTCCAGATATGATTTTTACAAAATGACTACAGATCTGATGGAAAACAGAATCGTAGCCACCCGTGATTCCTTTTTGGCTTATCCATCCTTCTCCTTTTGAAACACATTTTAAGATGTGTTCATCATCCCAATTCAGTCCCCATGATAATGGTGGTACTAAAAAGGGTTAGGGATCATTAGGATTTCATTTAGCCACAAGGATGTAATAATAATCAACATGAAAATAAACATAAGCACATAAAATCATCATTCTCCCTTTTAGGGTTTCCATGATCTTTTGCCACATGTAATCCCCTAGATCCATCATCCACCATATATGGGGTGAAGATAGGATCTTGAGATGATGTATAACATACAATTACAATAAAATAAGAAGGAGAAGTGGTGAAGATGAAATCATAAAACTAGAACAAGGTTATGAATCAAGTTGTAAGAAAGGATAAGGAGGTTCATACCAATACGAATCAAGGCTGGAAATGAACAAGAATTAAGCTCCAAACAGCCCCTTGGCTGCTCTTGATCCCAAAGAGAGAGAGAGGGACGATTTTTGAGAGAGAGGGAGGGTTTAGAGTGTTTTCCTTGTGTGTGTTCCAAATGATTCAATTTACACATTAAGTACTATTAACTAGATGGACATTGCAAATAGGCCCATAGCCCATGGACATCAATAAAAGGAGTTTACAAGATGATCAAAAAGAGTCCAATAACATAAGAAATCAGACATTGGTTAAATAAATTAACCCAAGGTTACAAGGATAATTAAATTAAAATAACCAAACGTACCGAGAAAACCCGGGGCGTTACAACTCTCCCCCACTAAGAACGGACTTCGTCCTCGAAGTCAACACCTAGAAACAGATCCAGATAATGAGCCCGCATCTCGCATTCCGGTTCCCAAGTCCATTCCGAACCCTTCCTATGTTGCCACTGCACTTTAACCAGGTTTATAGTCTTGTTGCGAAGAGCTTTCGTCTTTCGTTCTAAAATAGCGATTGGTTTCTCAACATAATTGAGACGCTCGTCAATTTGTATGTCCTCCAGTGGTATCACAGCGGTCTCATCAACAACGCATTTTCGTAACTAAGACACGTGGAACGTATTATAAATTAGACTAAGCTCGTCAGGAAGCTCTAAACGGTAAGCCACCTTCCCCACACGAGCTATGAACTTGTAGGGTCCAATGAATCGGGGTCCGAGCTTTCCCCGCTTCCGAAATCGAATCACACCTTTCCAGGGGGAAACTTTAAGCAACACATAATCTCCCACCTGGAACTCAAGATTGGAGCGTCTTTTGTCAGCATAACTTTTCTGACGACTGCTCGCTTTGACCAAATGATCCTGAATCACTTGGATTTTCTCCGTAGTCTGTAGCACGATATCGGTACTCCCAAGTACCCTCTGCCCAACCTCGCCCCAACAAACGGACGTCCTGCACTTCCTCCCGTACAAGGCTTCATACGGAGGCATTTTAATGCTCGAGTGATAGCTGTTGTTATAAGAAAACTCAGCTAGATGTAGATGGTCATCCCAACTACCCCCAAAATCAATCGCACACGCCCTAAGCATGTCCTCCAAGGTCTGAATCGTCCGCTCACTCTTCCCGTCTGTCTGTGGATGGAAGGCGGTAGTAAAATGTAATCGTGTGCCCAATTCCTCTTGAAACTTCCTCCAGAACCGAGAGGTAAATCGGGTGTCTCGATCGGAGACGATAGAAACGGGCACCCCATGTAATGAGACAATCTCCCGAACAAAGATCTCGGCAAATTTCTCCACCGATGAGCTCTCCTTTATAGCCAGAAAGTGAGCACTCTTAGTCAAACGATCAACAATCACCCATATCGTATCTGATCCTTGGGCAGTTCTATGAAGTTTTGTAATGAAGTCCATGGTTAGATGCTCCCATTTCCATTCAGGAATCTCTAATGGTTGCAACTTCCCATGCGGTTTCTGGTGTTCCACCTTGACCTTCCGACAGGTCATACATTCTTCCACAAATCGAGCCACATCATTCTTCATTCCATGCCACCAGTAAGCCTCATGAAGGTCCCGATACATTTTAGTAGCACCAGGATGGATAGAAAATTTTGACTTATGAGACTCATCCATTAGGGTTTTCCGATTTCCCCCGGTATATGGAACCCAAACCCTATCGTAGCGAGTCAGCAAACCGCGCCCGTCTCGTTCCATCTTAGGCAACTCTTTCCCAATCTTCTCACGCCTGATGTTTTCCTCCAGTATTGTCGTCTTTTGGGCGTCCCGGATTAGATCTAACAAAGACGACACCATCGTGATCCGGAGACACTTAGCTCGAATCGGTTCGGCAGATTGTTTACGACTGAGAGCATCAGCTACCACATTAGCTTTACCGGGGTGGTAGTGAATTTCACAATCATAATCTTTTACCACATCCAACCATCGGATCTGCCTCATATTCAAATCCCACTGCTCGAACAAATATTTTAGACTCTTATGGTCAGTGTATATGATAAACTTCACTCCATAGAGATAGTGTCTCCAAATCTTAAGAGCAAAAACAACAGCCCCAAGCTCCAAATCATGAGTGGGGTAGTTTCGTTCGTGGGGTTTCAGTTGTCGGGAGGCATAGGCTATCACCCTATCTCGTTGCATTAACACGGCACCAAGAACTTGAAGCGATGCATCACAGTAAACTACCATATCCTCAACCCCATCAGGTAAGGCCAAAATCGGAGCTTCACACAATCGTTTCCTTAACTCATCAAACGCCAGTTGCTGCTCTGGGCCCCAAACAAAATTCATTGATTTCTTAGTCAATCGGGTGAGTGGTAAGGCGATTTTAGAGAAATTTTCAATGAACCTCCGGTAATAACCGGCTAAACCCAAGAAACTGCGAATTTCAGAAGGTGTTTTCGGAATCTTCCATTGTTTAACCGCATCAACCTTGGCTTGATCGACCTTGATACCTTGTTTGTTTACCACATTCCCCAAGAATTGAACTTCTTCCAACCAAAATTCACATTTTGAAAATTTAGCATAAAGCCTTTCTCTTGCCAGAGTTTCCAGAATCTCCCGAAGGTGTTGCTGATGCTCCTCTTTGCTCTTAGAATAGACTAAGATATCATCTATGAACACTATGACGGAACGGTCAAGCATTAGGCTACACACCCGGTTCATGAGATCCATGAACGTTGTGGGTGCATTGGTGATCCCAAAAGGCATCACCACGAATTCAAAGTGCCCATATCGAGTACGGAATGCTGTTTTCTCAATGTTTTCTTCACGAACACGCATCTGATGGTAACCGGAACGTAAATCAATCTTGGAAAACCAAGATGCTCCCTGAAGCTGATCGAAAAGATCGTCAATACGTGGCAACGGGTACCTATTCTTTATCGTGCGCTTGTTTAGCTCCCTATAATCAACACACATTCGCTGGGATCCATCTTTCTTCTTCACAAAGAGAATAGGAGCACCCCAAGGCAAGCAGCTTGGCCGTATAAACCCTTTATCACTTAGTTCTTGAAGTTGATCTTGGAGCTCTTTCATTTCAGGTGGTGCCAAGCGGTAAGGAGATTTCGCTACTGGAGTCGCACCTGGCACCAAATCAATGCGAAACTCCACTTGCCGAACAGGTGGCAAGCCAGGGAGTTCCTCCGGAAAGACATCGCTGAAGTCGGAAACGATAGGAACGTCGTCTAGTGCTATAGCAGAAGAGTAAGAAGCCATCCAGGCGGGGAATATCCCCTGAATAATAAGTTCTCCACCTCTAGGGTTTCGAACACGAACTTGCTTCTTACGACAGTGGATTTCCGCATCAAACGCATCAAGCCAATCCATGCCTACGATAACGCAGAGCTCTCGCATCGCAATAGGGATAAGATCAATAGGGAATTCAACTCCAGAAAACTCGAGAGTGCAACCCCGATAGACATCGGTGACATAAATAGTGCGGTTGTCGAGAACATCGACAACCATTGGGTGAGCCAATTTTCCGATACTACGCCCCAAACGATTAATAAACATGTGAGATACAAAAGAATGGGCAGCACCGCTATCAAACATAACAACATCGGGCTTGGAATCTAGCGAATAAGTGTCTGCCATTGTCGTTGTAATCACCGGCTCCTCCACAGTCATCTGGTGAGCACGACCTCGTGTCACCATAGTGGTTCCCTTAGAGGATGATGCAATTGCAGGATTTGTACCCCTGTCTCCTTTACCAGTCTTTAACTTCGGGCATTCAGGCTTCTTGTGTCCCGTCTCGTTGCAGTGATAGCAGACGGGAACAGCAGAAGTAATATGAGGTACTGCACTAACAGGGGGATCCCTACAATTCTTCCAATGATGCCCGACTTTTTGCAGTTGTAGCATATCAACATATTTTTCTCGCCCTGAAGACGTCCTATACTCATACCTTGACTTAATACCCTGCTTTTGCGTTTTCTGGGCATCTCTGGATGTCTTGGAAGAGGTGTCATTGGCCTTCCTCTTGGACTGGGTCTGCAACTCGATTTCCCTCCTCCCCGCTACATTCATGATCGCAGATAAATTCGAGAACTTCTGCATGCTAACAAATTCCCGAATCTCGATACGTAGGATGGCCGTGTACCGGCTGACTAACCAGGCCTCGTTCCCAACAAACGAGGGGCAAAAAGATAGCATCTCCAAGAACTTGGCGTTCAGGTCACTAACGGATTCGGTAGTCTGCTATAAGGCCATGAACTCTTGCTGCATCCGCTGCTGCTCCACCTTAGGCACATATTGTGCCTCGAACCTCTCCATAAATTGGGCCCAAGACATGGCCCTCACTTCATCTTCGTTCAATAGAGCGGTGATGGTGTTCCACTATGTCTTCCCCTTGTTCACAGCTGATTCATGGCGATCACTGCTTTGTACTAGTCCGGACACCCAACACTTATGAAGGCGCCCTCAACATCTGACACCCAGGGCTTAGTAGCAACTGGGTCGGATTCACCATTCCAAAGAGGAGAGCTACACTTGTTGAACTTCTCGAAGTAGTATGTCGAATCCTGAACAGGCAGAGACAGTAACGCTTCCCCGGGAATAGCCGCGAGGCGCTCATCCAGAAGAGCGCCGAATTGGTTGATTATGTCATTGGTCACACCCGGGATTAGTTCGTTGAAACCGTTATTGAATTCCTCAGCGACAATATCCCTAACTTGCTCCATTTGGAGCTGATTAAGTCGAGCAGGCGGAGCCATTGGTATCCACAGAAGAAGGAAAATCTTAGAAACAATTCAGCCTAGATATTTCTAGGAAGACAAAACACTCAGCTTGCCGAAAATTTTTCAACCTTGCCCCGACTCGAAACCGGCACCGATGCTTCAAATAGTAGGGGCCCTTCTACTACCTTCCACACAAGTTCCAATTTCGCATTCGCGTCTAGTTTCAAAATTTCCAGTTCGCTCTAGCCGTTAATTTTACAACTCTCTCACATGTTAACACTAACTAAGTGTGTAATCTAATATTTTAAGGCTAGTAGAATCCAATTCATAGTCAACAATTTAACATAAACATTTAACATAAGAAATAAGGCTTACTTGGCTGGCTGACTGGTACACTGCGACATCTTTCACTACTAGTCTTCAGAAAGTTTGAAAAATATTTTAAAAAGAAAATATACTCTTATAGAGCCTCAAATTTGAGTCTAGAACATCCACAAGAATGCCTAGTTCCCTCAAACTGTGGCTCTGATACCAACTTGTGACACCCAATTTTTTTTTGCAAAAATTTTAAACTTTTAAAACCCATCTTAAATTAAATTAAAACAACTGAAATAGTCATAACATAATCCATCAACTTAATAATCATATAAAATAAGTGCGGAAGTAATAATAATAATAAGGTCCCAACAAAATAACTAGTAGCGATGTCCCGATGCTCCATGTCAAGCCTTAGCCTCTTTAATCTTAGCACCTGAAAAGTTATAAGGGAAAAACGTAAGCACGAAGCTTAGTGAATTCAAACACAGACATTGTACTAACATTCATATTTACTAGCCCTAATCCATTTTCCAATTATAATGATAAAGACAAAGAACGAATCAATGTCTATATTACGAGAAGGACTTGTAGGTTTGAACCGCACCGGGAAGATCCCGTATCATTTGGCCCTAATCACCGCACCTCACGAAGAGTATTACGTTGGTGATCTTACCTACCCACCGCACCGGTAAATCCGTATCCTTTGGTGGTGTCCCCATATCCATAATTAGTTACATACAGTGCACATGTACGAATTAAAACAATACTTATATAGCATGCTTTTATAATAAATTCAAATAATCACACACGAGCTAACAAGCAAACACAATCATCAATACAACGGTGTGAGAGAACTCACCTTGAGTGAGTATTAAGGATGGCTAACAATCAAATAATGCTACCAAGCTTGAGCAAACTTCAAAACCTCGCCTAAGAAGGACTAAAGGTTAGAAACGAGAAGTAATGAAGCTATGAGTTGAGAAAAGAGTAATCACAGCAAGGTCTCTAAAACAGACCTGCTGTTCAAAACGGATTTACTCCAAAATCTAAAACAGAAACATAGCTTTAACTAAATTTTATAGGAAACTATGATTTCTCTGGATTCCACAACTATAAAGAACTCATTCTAACTCCAAAAGATGAATTAAATATGAATTTTACAAAATGGTGTATCACTTCTGTCTCCAACAATACAGTCAAGTGATGTTGGCCAATTCTACCCAACTTGTGAATAGAATTCGTCCAAAAGAAAATTAAGAGAAGTAAAGGACGTACAAGTGAAAGTCTTAGAGTTGGAATTGAATGAAAAGCATCTCTCAAACTCCAGATATAAAATTCACATTGTGGAAAATCACAGCACTAGCAAAAGCTGGTGACTGCCCACTGACCTGGAGTGTGGATCCATTCTAACCAATTTATAATTGGAAATAACACCCCATATTCTCCAGATCTTAAATTCATAATATAAGTAACATATAGAAACTTGGAATAACTCTGGATCCTTTTCCAAACCTTAGAAATGATGAAAACAAAATGACATATCAGAACAGACCCGGATCAGACCTAACAGCAAAGATACCATTCTTTCACATAGATAAAGCCCTTATCAGTGAGGTTGGCCTTCTTAAGAAAGTTAGACAACTCAATGCTTGAACGTTTGGAACTGGTTTGGGGTCCGTTTGAGTTCTAGATCTCCAGATATGATTTTTACAAAATGACTACAGATCTGATGGAAAACAGAATCGTAGCCACCCGTGATTCCTTTTTGGCTTATCCATCCTTCTCCTTTTGAAACACATTTTAAGATGTGTTCATCATCCCAATTCAGTCCCCATGATAATGGTGGTACTAAAAAGGGTTAGGGATCATTAGGATTTCATTTAGCCACAAGGATGTAATAATAATCAACATGAAAATAAACATAAGCACATAAAATCATCATTCTCCCTTTTAGGGTTTCCATGATCTTTTGCCACATGTAATCCCCTAGATCCATCATCCACCATATATGGGGTGAAGATAGGATCTTGAGATGATGTATAACATACAATTACAATAAAATAAGAAGGAGAAGAGGTGAAGATGAAATCATAAAACTAGAACAAGGTTATGAATCAAGTTGTAAGAAAGGATAAGGAGGTTCATACCAATACGAATCAAGGCTGGAAATGAACAAGAATTAAGCTCCAAACAGCCCCTTGGCTGCTCTTGATCCCAAAGAGAGAGAGAGAGGGACAATTTTTGAGAGAGAGGGAGGGTTTAGAGTGTTTTCCTTGTGTGTGTTCCAAATGATTCAATTTACACATTAAGTACTATTAACTAGATGGACATTGCAAATAGGCCCATAGCCCATGGACTTCAATAAAAGGAGTTTACAAGATGATCAAAAAGAGTCCAATAACATAAGAAATCAGACATTGGTTAAATAAATTAACCCAAGGTTACAAGGATAATTAAATTAAGATAACCAAACGTACCGAGAAAACCCGGGGCGTTACACAAATAGTTAGTTGCAACATCACCCTCAGCCTCTTTCAAGCCCTTAGCCTCCAAAAACCCTTTGTGCCATTCATTTTGAAGCTCATTGTCTTTTGGTGCAATTTCTAGCTCGTGGAAGGTGAAAAGAAGAGGAGAAGAAGTGTCTAGGTGGTGGAGTTTGTTGGTATCATCTTCAACTTCATCTTTACTTGTTGAACCTTTGTAAGTCCTAAGATGCAAACTTTATTTATCATTTGGGTAGATCTAGGTTTTAAGTCTATATCTCTTCATATTTAGCTTTTCTTGAGTGAGGTAAACCCATAAAGTTGGCAAGTTTATGGATTTCAGGGACTCCTTGACCGTCATTTTGGTTAGATCTAGAAGTGAGTGTTGTATATGAGCTATGCATGGAAGATTGATGTGTGTTCTTCCTATTTTTGACCTAGAATGAGTTAGATGATGCATGTTGAAATTATTGCCATAAAGAAAACATTTTTTTTGATCAGTAGGGGTGCCCTTTAATGTCTAAATGAAGTAGATTTGGTAGCTTTGCAGAATAAGGACTTAAAGCTAAGACTTTTAGCTTTAGACGGATCTCATGACGTTAGACTAGAGGTGCTCATGTTGTAAGATCCAGGGTGGGGGGACCACAACAGAGTTATCTGAGTTTGGATTGAGTCATTGATTTTGGACATGGTCGGCTCTCACGATGTGACCATGGAATGGTCATGACATGGAACCTTATTTTAGGGTTGGATCCAATGGATTTGAACCAGTTGACTTTTGGCTTTGACTAGGATATTGACTAGGTTTGACTAAAGGGTATATTTAGGGACTTTGGTCATTATATTGAGTTTGTGTCATTAAATTCTTTAGGTAACAGGCAGAGTTGGTTTTGAAGTAGAGTACTTCTTGAATTGCTCATCTGTCTGTGAGGTGAGTTTACTCAATGTATCAATGGGTTGAAGCCACCAAGGCCTACCCATTATATACGATATATAATGATAGATATATTTGTGATATGTGTATTAAAGTCTAGGATTTGGCCCTGGATATGTGTATTAAAGACCAGGATGTGGCCCCTGACATCTGTATGAAAGATCAGGATCTGGCCCCTGACACCTGTATGAAAGACCGAGATTTGGCCCTCGGTAGGAAATTACTTGTAAGACTATGATTTGACCATAGCAATAACTTATTTATGTTTGGTATGTGGTACTTTTGGGAAACTCGCTAAACTTTTTCTTACAATTCATATTTATGGCTTCAGGTACTAAGGAGAAGGGCCTAACGTGATGGTACATCTTTCTCCCCTCACTATTTTCTGCACTTTTTGATATTGTTATTCTGATGATTTGACATTGTTACTATGTGAAGGTTTTGGGAAAAATGTAAATCTTGTTTAAAAATGAAAATTTTTATCATGTTTTTGTTTTTTTTGGGCTGTTACAGTTCCATTACAGGATATTCAGGTGGATGATTGCCTAAATTATATCGAGAGACCGGTTGTGATCTTTGACCGATCGACAAAAACCCTAAGGAACAAGGTTGTTGAGTTGGTGAAAGTGCAGTGGCAACACTGCAAGGGTTCTGAGTGGACGTAGGTTTTGGAAAGAGTATCCAATGTCAATAACTAGTGGTAATATTTCTAATAATAATTGGGTCCTTGTGGGTTGCCCTCAAGACCCAAATTGAGTAGAATAAATAAAAGGAGAATTTGTTTTATTAATTATTATGGTTAATAATTAATTAGAAACTAATTAGAACTATATTTTGGGAATCAATTAACAGTTTAATTAATTAAAGGGTTGAATATTCAATTAATCAATAGTTGGTTGATCAGGAATATTCTAGAACACTTATGGAAATTGAGTTGGACGAAAATCTCTCCATCCCACATGGGAAAAGGAGTGAATTTCATGGTTAGGCTCTTATCTAATAAGACCGATAGATTCTATATTCAATATGAAATATTAGAACGATTCAGTAAACAAGAACAATATAAAGTGAAAGAAACTCAATCTTCAATAACAAAGCACAAAGACCAGTTCACAATTCAGAACTATTCTGTGAGTACTGGAACGTTTACAAAAAATCGATATAAAAGGAAAGGAACAATTTGCCGTTTATAGACCAACTAAGTTAAGATTCGGAAGATGGACAAGCCCGTTTTGAAATTAAAATGTGTACACTGAAATTCCAAACACTACCAATTGACACAACAAATATAAACTTAACAATCCCCCCTTTGTGTCAAATTGACAGGAGGTCTTCATGGATGTCATTGTGCAATTAAGAGCTTCGGTATTATCTTTAAAAGAGAGACATGAACTGAAAGATACCAATGTATCATATCTGAAACACATTTTATATCAGCAACAATATTGGCTTTGTGAGCTTCAGCAGAGGACAAGATTGTCTTGAGAGCTAATGATGAGTATATGTGTTTGTACCTTAAAAAGTACATGTGGTTCTGAATCACATCACCTTCTCTTCTCTTGTAAACTATGCTCTAATGCTCTTTTCGAATAATACATGCCTTCAAGTGTTGGATGTCTTTTGGTTGCTCTTATGGCTTAGAACAGACCTCTTGTTTAGAATGGATGTTATCGTGAATCCAAGAATATAACACTTTATCATTCGCTTCAAGTGTTCAACGATAGGCACATATTTCTGAACGTCCTTTGCCACAATGTGGAACAGAGATAACCAATCATAGAAGCTTGTTAATGGCAAGTCAGCGAATGTGAACTCATGAAGATTGTGATTGGCACCTCGAAATCCTTAAAACTGGATATTCAAGAAGTCTTTAGTCTGAATTAGCAATCCAACCTTTAACGCTACGATTCTCTTTATGTTCCATGTATCATACCGTGGCTTTGCATATTTCAAGTAAAATGAAAAGAGTTTTCCGTTTACCGCAATATCAGAGATCATGGTTTTCTCAATCGTTTCGGAGCACCGAAAGAGAAAAGCCCTTGGAGTGATGGAAAGATCAAATTGAAATTCCACATCATTGTTTAAATTGAAAGAGATTGTGGACTCCATCCAGTAGATATTCAGATCATCTATGTCTTGTTTTTGAATGCGTTCATCATTCGAAGCTGGAAACAAAGATTTTTGAGTTTCAAGGACAAGTTTCGCATTCTTGGCCTCAACTTCTTCTACTTCAAACTTCTTCCGAAGAGCATTGAACTCGTCAAGATATTTGTCTCTTTTATCTCTTTCTGCTCGTTCCGACTCAGTCAAGTTTGCATCTTCATTAATTTATTCTTCCGAAATACCTTTACCTTTATCTTTTCCTGATCCGGAAGCTTGAATATCCTTCCGATCATTTCGAGCCTTTATCTTTTCTTCCTTGTCTCTTCTTTGTTTCGCAGAAGCCCTGCTTCCCGAAACACCCTGTATCTGATTTAGCATGGTGAATACAAGTTGAAACTTTTCTGAGAGATTTTGGCAAACAGAAACAGTGAACGAGGACTCGCGAGTTTCAATAATTTGCAACAAGTATTGATTGATTTCAAAAATGCACCCTTTTACTAAAGATCTCTCTTCTTCAATTTGGGCAATGTTCTGGGTAGCATTCTTCAGTTTGATAGTCTAAACCTTAGTTTCCTGAGTTTTCTTAGCAAATTCATCCATGATCTTATTTTCAACTGCAAGATCATATTGTAACTTTTCAATCTTGGTGGAGATGGTAGTATGCACTTCGGTATTATCAACCTTGATGTTTGCACGTATCTTTGATAGAGTATCCTTCTTGGATTTCAAGGATAAACGAAATCCTTCTATTACCTTGTTCATGTCGGTCGTGTTTTTTTCTGAAGAAGTTCGGAAATCATTCATGAATGTTTGCACTTCTTGATGTAGTTTTTCGACTTCTTTGGCCACTTTATAAATCTTCTTTTCAGAATCATGGATAGCCTTGGAGGATTCTTCAATGACTTTCGCATTTGAGCAGGTGAGCATCTTAAATGTGGCCCCGTGAGTGGTGAGTAGATTCTCCCACTTTATTGAAGAGAATGCATTGGACTGCTCCAGGATCAAGTCGAGCTTCTCATTTAATTTCGTGTATTGAACCTTCGTCATTGGTGCTTCATCTTCATCACTGTAGATGTTGATAGTGAAAGGGATGAAGACAAAATTAGTAAATGTTTCTTCATTGTCTTCAAACAAGATGTCTTTATCCTTGTTGATAGGAGGAAAAGTTGTTGTGCCTTGTTCGTAAGTCACACTGATATTGACATTTGCCTCTATATCAGATGCATTGATAGAAATGCCTGAAGTTTGTATCTCCTCTGAAATAGATTTGAATATAGGGACTTCTGGTGGAGTTGAAACTGTTGAGGTTATGGCTATCATGGAGTCGGTAAAGATTGTTGATGAAAGTGGAACTGAAAGTGTGAGAAGTGAGGTTTGAACATGGGTTGTTGTTGGGGTAGTCATGGGTATGGGTGGAATGGATGAGATCAGAATTGTTATGGTGAGGGGTGAGGTTGTGGTTTCAGCAGATGGAGGGTTAAATGTGTTGGATAAGGTGTCTAAGTCCATAACTATTTCTGGTATGTACTTGACCCGACCCGGCATGGTCCATTTGGGTTGCATGGCACCATGCAATTGGATAAACTAAATGAGAGAAATAACGCTTGGAGATTATTAATATATTATAAGTTCTAATATATTAATAATAATATTATTTGATTAGTTTGATCAAGAATTAATTTAGAATTAATTAAGTGATCAAAAGATAACTAATTAAATATATGGGTTGATTAAGTAAATCATCCATATCTTGTATAGTGGGCTAAAAGGCTCCATGGATCATCAAGTTGGGTTCCACCCATAGGATGCTCCATGGATGCTCCATGGGAGTTACAAACCCATGGGTCATGGAAATGAAGAGTCATGACACATTAGGGTTTAACCCTAGGTGTGTCAACACTATATAAGGAATATGATCTCCTCCCAAATCGGTTACACACTAAGTAATAAGGGGGCTTGGCCGATTTTGAAGAGTGTGTATTCTCTCATAAGTTCTTCCAATAGCATTTGGTGTTGTGTGAAGCATTTGAGGCATCACCACTTGAGGTGCTAGGCTCACAAGGTTTCAAAGAACACAAGCAACAACAAGGTAAGTTATTCTATCTATAATTTATGTTTAAATTGTTCCCCATGTATGCTAGATAGGAATATAACCTTGGAAATCAACTTTGCATGACAAATTAGACAAACATAGATCCAAGGTTATTAGGGTTGCATGTACACTTAGGAAGTGTTAGAATGCTCAAAACCCTTCAGTGGTATCAGAGCCAGGTTTGTTTGTTTTTATTTGTGCTTAAAAGTTGGAAAAAAAAAAGTCGAAAAATCTTGCTGTCTACGAGTGGACTCGCCGAGTCTATAGGGGGGACTCGTCGAGTTCATGTGTATCTTCAACCAACTCGGCGAGTCATGTTCATGCACTCGGCGAGTAGGGTCGAATGAGTGCAGATTTTCGATTAAGTTGCTGGAAAATGAATTAGAAACGTTACCCTAAACTGTTTTAGTAAATGTAAACTTGTTTTTTGGTGGTGTAATGTTTTGCTAATTCATTTTACAACAACTAGTTATCAAAAATTACAAAGTTTTATGTAATTTTTTGATTATGTTCATATTCATGTTCTTGTTCTTATGATGTTTTAGATGATCATAGGAATTATTTGTAACCTATTTGGTAGTTTAATTCTTGATCATAATGTGTTTTAATGGAAAACCAAGAGTCACACTTGAGTTAAAAACCATTAAGAAAACACAAGAGTTATAAAAATGAAGAGTCTTCATTTTATGACTCTATTAAACTCATAAGTTACAAGAAATGAAAAGTTTTGAAAGTTACAAAACTTGCCCTCAAGTTTTGGAACAAGTAAAGTTAAGTTAAAACTTTAGTTCCAACCCCTAGAATTTTAAAAGTTAAAATTCAACCCTTATACTTTATAATATTACAAGTTAATAATATTTATATGTATAAGAGTAAAGTCGGTCTTACCGCTAGTACGCCTCATTCACGAAGCCGGTCTATAAGGTGGGTATAAGGTTGTTGCCTATAAAATGGCAATTTAATGGGTGTTCACTCTCACCCACCGCTTGCTTGACTGGTGGAGGGTCGTTAGCCGAACGGGTTTGACAGGACTATAATTCTCCCTTCATTAAAAGTATTAATGATAAATACTAAGTAACTAAACTCTTAATAATTCCCAATCTTAGTTACTTAGGAAAATGTGAATAAGGTGCTAATCCATGAAATTACACTTTGCACTTTGTTTAAGTCGGTTAGTGGAGCGTGCGTGGTTAACCGGCACACTAACTCGTATTTAACAAGGTAGGCAAAGGGTAACTTAATGTTTATCATAGTATCGATGGAGCGTGTGTGGTTAACCGGCACATCGATTGAGGGGTAAACACTTAAGGGTACCAAGTAATTTGCATGGTTACTTCACACCTTGTTTTGTGATCCTCGGCATCCCAGTCACAAAACCTGAAGGGCACACTCGAGATTGAAACATGCCATTGAACAGTTCAATGAATCTCAAAAGATCTAGGAGTTTCAAAACCAATTAAAACCTAATAATACATTTCGTTTATCTTGGTGGAAATTGGTGAATCGTCATTCACCTACCTTCAAATTGTTTTATAGCTTGGATTACGGCATACCTCTTCCAAGTTATAAAATAATTTGTTGGGTCCTAGCCTTAATATTTCATATTGGGTGTCATATTAAGGACTCAAAGATCAACTATCTTGAATATCTCCCATAACATGTCTGAATTAGACATTTATGATCTTCCCAAATCTCTTGAAACAAGCTTTCCTAAATGAAGATGATGTCCCATGGATATCATACTTCTCTCTCCTCTTCCAATTATTCTCCCTAACCCACAAGTTCTTGAAAAAATTTAAGGTCATTCGAACCCTATTGGCAAGACAAGGTCTAGGTGTGATCACATCTTGGAGATGTAGTCACATATTGACAAGCCGGGAGAGTTGGGTGTCAAAGTCTTGAGAAAGTTGGTGGTTCAATCACTTTCTAAGTTACATAGTGAGTTCCTTTGGGACACTTATGAAATAGACTATGACAAGACCCTTAATGATCTTATCTATTGTTAAGATCAACTTCCTTAAAACTTTATGGACATTGACAATAGTGACACAGGAAATCCAGAAAAGCATTCTCTTCCCAATGGAAAGGGATCGGCCATAGTCAACTCGGTTGACCAAATGGTAAAGAGAAAAGTCTAAGTCTGTGATAGTCTCGTGTACCATTATCAAAGGGTCCATATGTTTAATTTGCCAAAGTAAGGGTTATTAGTTGCGAAGCTGCCAAATCTACCTAAGGATGTTAAAGTCAATAAGTTTGACTCTACTTCAGGTAAAGTCCACTACTCTAACTCTGTTAAGTTTTTATTCTGAGACTCTTGATGCATGATGTGACTGGGTCACATGGTAATGTTTTAAGAATCAAAGAAAAAGTAAAGGAACTTAAAGAAAGAATATGCTGAATCTGATCGCGTAGATGGATTTCTATCGCGCAGTTTGAAGATCGGATTCTTGAGCTAATTCTTAGGAGTTATAAGATATTGCTAAGGAATAGATAACAACAAGTTTTTCATATGGGTTGTAAGGATAAGTTTTTCCGCATAGTTTTAAAATAAAAGAAAGTTTTTGATTTTATTTATTTTAAAATATCCTTACAATGGCATTTGAGGAAAAATTGTTGCTTATATGATTCCATTAATAGCAAAAGTGGAAATATGAAATTGATTCTTTCATTTGTGGTAATGTCTAAATTTACCAAATAAGGAAAGATTCTCATCATCCAAAGTCTCAATTGGACCGGGACTTGGAATCATGCAAATTCTATAGCATGATGAATGAGAACTTTCAAGTATTGGAAAATTAAGACTAATTACTTATTCACATGGATGTGTGAGTCAAGTAATGGACTAAGGGATCGAGTACATAGTCATGTGCACTGATTAAGTCCACCACAAAAGATATAAGGCTATTCGTCATAGTTTACTAAAGCTTAGTAAATATGATTATACTTACAAGCGTAAGTGTAACTCTGAGACATTGGAAAAGGTTCCAATGTAAGGCAGAGCGAATAAGAAGAATCAAATTAGGCAGAAGGATAAAAGTTTCTCAAATCTGAAAAGATGGGAGAGTACTTTAGTATCAGCTTTGTGATCATCTTAATGATTAAGAAACCATATCAAAATTAGTTCTCTAAGGAAGTCTTAGTGCATTCTTATGACTAAGAAGAAGGGATCTTGAATTGTTGAAATGGTTAAATCAAGAAGATGAGTCATACTTCGTTCCAATACAAGTCTTAGAGTCATACTCCAAGATTGTAACTTGAGTGACATGTCTTTAAGAAGGTTTAAAACACTTGACAAATGTAAGAGTAAAAGTTTTCTACTCTTGTACATTTGAAATTGGTAAGTTGTGATGTTTTGGATAAAACAAAGACCAACTAAGGCCAATTGTGTGAAGTGTTTGTCTTGATTAGAATCCGCACTATCTCTTGGATGTTTGACAAGGAAGTCTTATAGGTCAAGAGGACAGTAGGAGTCTTAAAGGTCTTGAAAGTCTCAAGAACTAATCAAGAATAAAAACTAAAGTTCTTCACTAGCACACGACTTAAGGGTTATAACCTATCGTGTTGACATATTCTGTGCCCATCCCAGTTAAAGTTGGCTTTACATATGAGTTCTTAGAGTTCTCAATGTGTTGCACAACAACTTGGAAGCAATGGTAGGCCCTTGAGCTGCCAGGTGGCAAGAAATTAAGATGGAGTTCAATCCATATGGTTTTGGATTTGTCATTATCCGTGTCTTGTGATTATGGTTTTGACAAATTCATATGGGTAGGAACTCATACACCATTAAATCTAAGTGTCATAAGGTTTCTCTCCGATTCATGAAAATGATGGTGAGGAAACACTTCCACTAAGTAGATTTTAGCTAGATAGCAATTGGGATATTTGCATTCTCAAAGTCGTTAGTGGAGCGTGTGTGGTTTACCGGCACACTAACTTGGACTTGTGAGAAATGGCAAAAGTCAAAACGATCAAGACTATGATTACGGCATCCATTTTCATAGTTCTTAAAAATTGTTTTGACACACCCATGAGCTATCTAAGGGAAGGTGTATGTTTTTGATAAAGTCTTATCAAAACAATCTAGTATCAGAAATCTGAACTTTGGTAAGAAAGTCAATAAAGTATTGATTTCTAGAGGTCGAGCTTTCTGAGTATATGTCAAAGCTAATGGGAGCATAAGTGTTATGCTAATAATCATCATGTTAGTGGGAGCATGATAATTACGATAAGTATTGCAAGCTAGCAATGTTAATTATAGAAAACAAAAGGTTTCAATTGGGAAAAAGGTGTTTTGCTATAATTAAGGGAGAGGAAATTATACTTCATCTCAAATCTATAAGCTTAGATCGTGAGGTTTTAATCATTTAGTCAAGGATATATATATGAATTTCATGTTGAAATGGCTCAACATAAGGAAATTCTGTATATGGGTCCATTATTTGCGTTCTTAAATTCGATTATGATTACGGCATCCCTTTTCATAATCTGAATTATGAGAACTTGGCAAATTGAAATGGAAATGTTATAGCAAAAGACTGGTTTAGTCTTTATGTGAGACATCATGAATCGTGTCCCATATGCTTCGGATATAGGATCGATTACATGTGCTATATTCATCCTTTCTAAAAATTTTTCAAATGCCTGGGGCATTAAGAAGGGAAAAGGTTTAGAACTGGATATGACTAAAAGGATTAAACAATTGTCGAGGACAATCTAAGGTTTACCAAAGATTGGTTGCTCAAGGACAATTGGAAGTATAGTGATAATTATGGAAGGACCATATTGACATAATCTGTAAGGAGGCAACTCTTTTTCAGAAGTGATAGTCAAAATGGAATCTGGAAATGTTTCAAAGTTAGAATTTTCAATCTGTGTAAGATTAAGGAAACTTAATGCAAGAAGGATATTTCCAAGGAGTTGATCTCCTTTGGAATGCTCTGTAATGATTGTTGCCAAGGCTTTGTGAATTTGTGCATAATCGTTACAAGAGGATCAATGCATATAAGTTTAGAATCTAACAGATTTCAGTAAATGACATGAATTTGGAATTCTTGCATTTGCAGTAAGGATTTGGGAGTGTGAAAAGAGAATCATTGAAGTTATGTTCAATTGATCTAGTTCACAAAGTAAAGATCATAGACAAACATAGTATGCATACTTGGTGTATGGCATGACTAGTGTTTAGAAAACATAGTGTACATGCTTGGAGTATGGGACAACTATTGTTTTAAATTCAAGAATAAAGTTGATAGCTGAAACAGTATACAATGAATAATGTGTAATCATATGGTGATAAATAAAAGGTGTTTTATTTATGTTCAAAGGGTTGATACCATATTGGATTCAATTATTGTTGTGTTTCATTTTGCATGTTTTGACTTCCAGAATAATTTTGTTTGGTATAACATATTATTCAAACCTCCACAGTCGGTCATATGTCGGAAGTAGGTATGAATCAAGACTGTCATGTTTGGTTGTAGAGGTCTGGGACAAGGCTACAACAATCATGAGTGCTCATAAGTCTCTGAGCATTGGACTCAACCCACGCTCACTGGAATCACTTCATGGAATTCTATCTCGAGTGATCGTGAGACGGTAATATCATATAAGTCTTTAAACCTAGAGATATGATTTGTTACTTACGAGTTGGTTATGCATTGATTGTACGAAAAACGCATTGGTAACTCGATGTTATAAAATCGTGCTCTTATGTGTAATTCAATGAGTAGTAGAACAAACATATGAGTCGAAGTTTATCTGTTCCTTCTTGGATTAGAAGCTGATATCTGGGCCCCTCGATGATTTTGTTTTGACCTATGTACCGGGCCCGGTCAGAACTAGATTGATGTGTTCAATAAAGTTCTTTGTCAAACAAATCGGAAATCGGGAAACAAATGTTGGACAATAAGTAAGACATTGTTCCATGTATTTGTCCGACTGATATCTAGAACAGAGGATTATATGATCACTTATCTTAAATGGCGTACCTTCATCTTCTCAAGTTTCGAGAAACCTTGTAAAGAGCTACGATTGCCGATCGGTTCCTGAAGTCATACTTGCAGTAATAGTTACTAGACTTATCCAAGTGGGAGACTGTTGGATAAGGTGTCTAAGTCCATAACTATTTCTGGTATGTACTTGACCCGACCCGGCATGGTCCATTTGGGTTGCATGGCACCATGCAATTGGATAAACTAAATGAGAGAAATAACGCTTGGAGATTATTAATATATTATAAGTTCTAATATATTAATAATAATATTATTTGATTAGTTTGATCAAGAATTAATTTAGAATTAATTAAGTGATCAAAAGATAACTAATTAAATATATGGGTTGATTAAGTAAATCATCCATATCTTGTATAATGGGCTAAAAGGCTCCATGGATCATCAAGTTGGGTTCCACCCATAGGATGCTCCATGGATGCTCCATGGGAGTTACAAACCCATGGGTCATGGAAATGAAGAGTCATGACACATTAGGGTTTAACCCTAGGTGTGTCAACACTATATAAGGAATATGATCTCCTCCCAAATCGGTTACACACTAAGTAATAAGGGGGCTTGGCCGATTTTGAAGAGTATGTATTCTCTCATAAGTTCTTCCAATAGCATTTGGTGTTGTGTGAAGCATTTGAGGCATCACCACTTGAGGTGCTAGGCTCACAAGGTTTCAAAGAACACAAGCAACAACAAGGTAAGTTATTCTATCTATAATTTATGTTTAAATTGTTCCCCATGTATGCTAGATAGGAATATAACCTTGGAAATCAACTTTGCATGACAAATTAGACAAACATAGATCCAAGGTTATTAGGGTTGCATGTACACTTAGGAAGTGTTAGAATGCTCAAAACCCTTCAAAATGGTGGTTATGGAATGGTAAGGTTTAGAAACGGTTCTCGGATAATGGAGTCAAAGATATTTGAGGTAGGAGCAGATGCGGAAGGAGGAGATGATACCTTCAGAATAGGTTCTGAATTGAGGGCACTATCCTCTTCCTCATGATGTTGATCATTTGTTTCTTGTACTTTCGATATGGTTCTCTCTTCTGATTCATCTTGGAGAATTGGACTTGGAGATCGGGATTTCAGATTAGGTTTCTTGGTTTTCTTCGGAATTCTAACAGTTTCTGAAGAAGTAGCTTTTGCTTTTCTCTTTCCTCCTCTTTTTGGCTTGTCTCCTGCATCAATAATCTGTTGAAGCTCTGCAGGGATTAGTCGGATTCCAGATGATGGCAAGGAACAATACTCTCTAATGAGGTCGTTGTCCATCGGAACTTTTGATAACATCACCTCCAGGATGGAACCAACGAAATTGAAATTTATTGGGTCTGACATGACAAATGTTGTGGTTTGTAGCTAGGAATCTTGGCTCTCAAGGATTCCATCATCATTAGAAAATGATAATGCATCAATGCCTTTTTGACCATAATGGACCAGAAACGAGCACACAAAATTTATGTGTGTCAAGTGGCTGAACTGGTGCTCTATACAAACTGAGCCCAAATAATTGAACCGTAATCTAAATTAACACCATTTAAGACCCCATGTTCTAATGAGTCTCACAACTTAGGGGGAGAAATGCCAAGAAGATTGAAAATCGTGATCTTCATCAGTTTCAACATCTAGGGGGAGATTGTTTAGTATTTGAGATATTGAAACTGATTTGGCATTTCTGTCAATTATTGAAGACTTTTTATTCTTGTTAGGGTTTTGTATTTTTGGCAAACAGTTTATTTTCCCTATATATAGTCGTTAACTTAGCTTGTTAGGAAAGCATTTTCCTGAAAAAAGGTTTCTCTGTACGCTCATTTCAAAATCAATGATAGATAAAAACTTTGTCAGATTACTTTCAACTTTATGGGGATTGCTTCATGATTGTTCCTCAGATTCTGCATTCGTCATTTTGTTTTGGCTTCAACAAGAGGATGTTTTGTTGGTTTAATTTTCATATGAAATTGAGTTGGGATTTGGCTACTTTGAGTGTTGATTATTAATCTTTTTTTTGGTAATTTTCATATGAAACAAAAGTTTCTACATCAAATCCTTGTTGCTTCTTGTGACTCACTTCCATGAACAATGAAATCTATATGAGTTTGGAGAGACTGTCTCCTGTTTTTAAATATAAAATGAAAATATAAAATCAAAAGTTTGCTATTTACTGAAGCTTACATCATTCAAAAGAATTAGTAACAATACATATGCATATGCATATGAATATGCATATGTCATGTACTTATTCTTATGCATATGCATAATCATATACTTATTCATATGCATATGCATATAAATAAGTATATGCATAAGCATATACTTATTCTTATGTATATACTTATTCGTATGAATATGCATATACATATACTTATTCATATGTATATGCATATTTATTCTTTTGCATATACTTATTCTTATGCATATGCATATATATATATATATATATATATATATATATATATATATATATATATATATATATATATACGTGTATGTATATACATAATCCTACTCATATGTATTTAATTGTCATATGCATATATTTATGCATATGCATAAATATATGCATATGACAATTAAATACATATGAGTATGATTATGTATATGCATAATCCTACTCATATGTATTTAATTGTCATATAAATAAATATATGCATATGCATAAATATATGCATATGACAATTAAATACATATGAGTAAAATTATGTATATGCATATGCATATACTTATGCATATGCATAAGTATATATATATATATATATATATATATATATATATATATATATATATACACACACGTGTATGCATATACATAATCCTACTCATATGTATATGCATATGCATATGCATATATATATATATATATATATATATATATATATATATATATATATATATATATATATATATATATATATATATATATATATATATATATATATATATGCTTACTGTTATGCATACATATAGAAACATTAAAAACGTTTTATTTTTAAATATGCATGTGCATATGCACATGTTTTTTTTTAAAATATGCATATACATAAAAAAAATTATAAATATGCATTAAAAATGCTTATTAAAAAAATATAATTTTTAAATATTAATTTCGAAATCATGTTTGCTGATTTTAAAAATTTTAAAAATAAAAAAAATTAAAAAAAGTTTTAAAAAAAACACTTTTTTTCAAAATAAATAAAAATATAACTTATATTTCGAAATTAAGATTTGAAAAAAATTCAAAAAAATGCAATTTTAATGCATATTCAATTTTTTTTTGTGAAAATATATTTTCATAAAAATGTATATATACATACATATATATGGACATTAATACATATATATATATATATATATATATATATATATATATATATATATTTAGTTCATCATTTATCTTTTCTCTCTCTCTCTCTCTCTCTCTCTATATATATATATATATATATATATATATATATATATATATATATATATATATATCTTTACTATATTAATAAACATATTGTCTGTTTCTAGAAAATTAAGAGGTACAATATTTATTACCTCATTTACAATAATATTAAGCTTATAATCACATGTTATACATATACACGGGATTAAATTATCTCTTCGATGTTGCCCTAATCTTCTATACACACAACACTACACACAACAGTCGTCATCAGAGGGAAATCGAACCCCTTTTTTTCGTCTCCTTCCTAATCGCTTCAGAATCGACGACCCCTGGAAGTCCACCTTTTCCGTCACCGATGTCCGCCACCTCCGTTGTCTCCCCGTTTCTACCTTCTGTCAATAAGAGTAGCCTTAACTCTATCCCGATGCCACGTTAAACCACCATCTGGTCGTCGTCGTTACAACCTATTAGCGGGTCACCGTCTACCATTCTGATAATAAAATAACTTTTTCCTAATTTTTTTTACAGAATTTGAAGAGTTGAGTGGTGAAGAAAAACCTAAATCTTGTGTGGTATGACGATTTAACTCTCTCGATTGTAGAGCCTCTTCCCGTTAAACTCATAGACTGTTCTTCAATCTCTTGATCTCTTCCCCTAAATTTATTTCAGATTTTGAAACAATATTGTTGATACAGGACTTATATGATAGGGATCAATTTTCAGTCGATGATAGAATGGGGGATGCAAAATTCAAATTCACTCCATTCTTAGAAGCTGTGAGGATGCGTTTGAATTCTGATATCTTAAACAACATGATCATCACAACTGTGAAACCAAAGAGGACCAATTTCTTGGCTGAAGAAAGCTACATAACAGGACAGATGGAAGAGTTGTCCAAAACATGGTTCTTAGATTATGAAATGTTGAAAGTTGTGAAATTGAAAATAAATTTAGTTGGATTGACGTTCCCGGTGGTGGTAATAAACATATGTAATTACTAATTAGCCCTTACTCCATTGATATATGCTTATGTAGTTATTTCATTCGTTTCTAGAGATCTATGTTGAAGTTGTAGATTCAATCTGTACAATGCAGGTAATGATCAAACCATTATACATTGTCCTTTTGTCTTTTATTAATATTTTTTCTGTAATTTCTTTTATTTAATACACTTTCATTTATCTTCTGGTGTAACTGTGTTGCAGGTGACTTCGATTGTTACAGAGCAATACTTCTTACTCCTCCTTCGACAATGGTTTTTGATGGAACTTAAGTTCATGTTGTCGTTTTGATAAAATTTTCTGTGATATTTATTCACTTTCCTCTAAACAATTCATACTTTATCTTTGATGATTTTTAAGGAGTGTTGTATAAATTAGAGGCATTAGTGCCTTTTGTCGGGTGCCATTTTTTTCCTACATTACAGTGATGCTAAATATTTAGTGCAATCTATCTTCCTGCAGGGAGATGATATATTAACTATCAATGGTATTGAAAGTTAAGCTAGATTTACTTATAATTAAATTTCTCTTTGGGTTGTTAATCAAATTTGGTGTATTCAGTATCTATTGTCACCATCGTTCCAATCAGCATCATCTTTTACCGGAAGTCAATCCAACAACTATGCTCAACAATAAAGATTTGCGAAACAGAGTTTCAGAATCGTCAAGTTGCAAGTAATGCGAAAAATAAAGATTTGCGAATCAATCAAATTAATAGAAAAACGTTTTTTAATGTTCAAGATCAATGATTCAAATGTTTCTCATATTCATGAAGATTCAATTACAAGTGTTTGAATGTAGAACCCACTAAAACTCTCAATTGGCTCTCTGAAGATTAGTCTAGGCAACAATTTGTGCAAAATGAGCAGGAATGATCAGAAAAGAGCTAGGAAGAGCGACTTTATAATGGATCCGAAGGGGCCTATTTATAGGCTTTGGAAAAGCCCATGACTTGGGTTGACCAATCAGGTGTTGACACGTCATCATGACTAAGTCATCAGTTGAAACCTTTGCCCTACTTAATGGAGAATGGATGGAATATTCCAATTCCGTTAGTATTCTGTTAGGGTTGCATCCAAGTTATAAGTCTTCATAATTCTTGAACCTTCATGATAAACAGTGAAAATGTCATGAGCATCATGATGTTCAATTGTCTTCTTAGATGTCATCAACTTCCAGAAGTGTTGTTGATCATATTGAGTAGTTTCTTGAATGTTGGACTATGTCTTGAACTTGAAGATGTACCACCACATGTGCATGGTGGACCATGGACGAAATTCATGTTCCTTTGAGCAATTGGATGTGTCTTCAATGTACATGATGAGTCATGTGCAGACTTGTTGAGCTATCAATGTGATCATGTTGATCCATTGACTTGAGTTGAGCCACCAAGTGTTCTTGTTGAGCCATCAACTCTTGTTGAGCCATAGAGTTGTAAATGAGTCAACAATGTTTCTGATGAGCCATCAATATTCCAAATGATCCATCAACGTCTTGATGCTCCACATATGATCTAGATGTGCCATCTGAGATCATGATGATCCAACTAGCTTTCAGCAAGTGGTCCATGTCAACAGCAGGTGCTCCATGTGTACAACAAGTGCTCCATGTTCAACATCAAGTGCTCCAACATCTGATTCTTCAAACACTTGTTGAATCTACAATATCTTTCCAATATGAAAAATTCTGATAATGTTTGTTAGAGAGATATAAAAAAGGACTCATTTTATTTCAAGTTACAATCACATACAAATATTTTCCAACAGTTTTCTCCTATGTGATGGTTACTGAAATAAGGAGTAAAAAAATAAAGCGAAAAATAAAAGAAATAACATGCAGAATGAATTTTAAAAGAAAATGAAGTACAACTAGTAAAAAGAAAAGAAAAAAACAAACATCGTTCACATGTTCGTAAAAATAAACCAAAAACAAATAATTTAAACTTTGTTTCTAAAGTTTATTAACCATTGACGAAAACTCAAAAACCATGTAAGTTCTTCAATGATCTTCACTCTCAGTGATTCATCTTGATCTCCAGTTCTCTTCAATAAGCCAATGATACCTTTAATGAATTCAGAAGAGAATAGATGTTTCTGTGAAATTCTCATGAACTTTAGTCGACCTTTAGAAGAGAAAACAACACCTCTATGTGGTTTCTTTAGAATGTTCCCAGGCGACTCATTCTCCATATTTAGATCCAGATTTGGTTCCTCAACTTCCTTTTCTCCTAGTTGTCCAATCTCCCAGTCAACACTGAAATCAATAACCATATCGAGCACATATTTCCTTAGGCGTTGTAGAACATCTGCATAAGCCTTATCTGTACTTACCCTTTGTTTCAACCAAATGATTAGTGATCTGATATCAGCTTGGTTTATTCTAAGGAAATCAACTTCAGAAAACATGAATTCAAAATTGTCTGTCCTTTTTCCTTGAAAGAATGCATATGGCATTTTTCTAAATTTTTGTATGTCAATCTTGTTGATTGAAGAAATCTTGAACTTTGACCATACATGGACAACTTGAATTGATTTCTTTAGAGATAATATTTTCTTTAGCTCTTCAATGTCTAAATCAACCTCAGCTGAATAAATTACACTTGGCCATAAGTTAAACTTCATACCATTAAGAGGTGCAGGAATATCCCAGTTTTCTTTAGTGAGGTGTGAAGGAATTTGTGGGCTTGATGACCTTTACCTTTTGATAGGAATATCTATCATGGTTAAAGAACATGGTTCTTTTAGGTGATGACACTCTAAATTCTTTATCATCTCATGTGCTCCTTTCTTCAGTCGATATCTTTGAAGATTTCTGTTTGAGAAGCATCTCTTGTTTAGACTATAACTCCTTAGCCTTTAGTTGCTTTGCTAATTCTTCATCTATCTGTATTTGATCTTCTTTAGCTAATTCCTTCTTTGACTTGAAGATAATCTTCTGTTTTCCTTTATCCTGGAGATCAATTTGAAGAAGCTTTGGTTGAGTGATTGGTTCTGATATGGTGACAGATTTGGAAAAGTTAACATCTTTCCTTATTGGAACTTTTAGAGATGAATCTTTGATCCCTTGTCATCGAACAAGTTCCTTTTCTTCCTCAACTATCCTTGCTCTATTCTGTTAAGCTTTTAATCATGCATCAGTGGCCATTTTGTCGAGTGACTCTAATCTCTCTTGTCTCTTTTTCTCAAACTCATTTGGTGAGTCTGAATATCATGTATAACAGGAGATTGACTTGATCTGGTGTTGTAGACCTTTTCCCCCTCTGAACAATCTTCTGAAGGGAAGATATGTCACCTGGTGAGCTATTGATTTTCTCTGAATTAGATCTGGATAGATTTGATATGTTAGAGATTAACTAATCCAATTGACGTTGAATTTGCTCACTGAACGCCTGAAAGGGAGAGGTGGAGGATGATGAAGAAGCTTTAGAAAGTTCAATAATGGACTTCTCAAGAGTGGAGATATAGCGGCCTTGAGCAGTAACATGATTCTGCATATGATCCAATTTGGCTTCATAGACCGACTCTAGATTGGATAAGGACTGATTGAAGTCATCTATCTTCTGAGTCATCGAAGAGTGACAGGCTTCAATAGTGTTATGAATTTTCTGCTCTAGAGTTTCAATCCTCTGCATGTTGCGAGCAACTTGTCCTTTGATATAAGCGGTTGTGCCTTCAAAGTCTTCAATAGTTACTTGAAGTGATGTGACTCGTGCTTCTGTTTTCTCATTGAGGATACACATATTTTCTTCCATACGTTCGAGATTTTCTTGAAAGCTATGCAGATATTTAGAGTGAGAAGATGTTTGAAATCGAATCTTTGTAATACCATCAGCTACCATTTGGGCAGTAATTCTGATACGCTCAGACTGTGGTTTTGTGGTACTGGCTTCATCTGTTTCTTTGGGAGTACCGTCGTCCTGAACGTCATCCTTTTCTTGAGACTCTTTTGGAGTTGGAGGAGAGTAGTCATCAAGATCAATGCTAAAGGTTTTGGCAGATGCATTGGAGTAAAGGACAAAAGACATTTCACTTGCCTCATCATCGACTATGAGTCCTTCACTGGAAGGGATATCGACTATCTGTATTGGTGTATCCTCATCGTGATTATCTGGTATAGGAGAACCTTGAGGAAAAGTTTCAGGTTCGGATTGGTTATCATCATCTTGGTTATCATCATCAAGTAAGTCATAACCCAAGGAAACATGATGGCTTGGACTTTCAAGAACCGACTAAACGCGTGCTGGTGAAACAGATTTTGGAGAAGACATGTGAATATCTAATTCTGCTTCATGATTATCATCAGAGATGTCTGGGGATGGAATATGAGGCTGTGGAATAGACTTTGATCTCTTTTTCTTTTTTGCCAACTTCTTGGATGCATGATCTGAGTGCTTGCTCTTCTTTTTGGGAGGTGAAATAGTTCCCTGGATGTATTTCTAATATGAACATAGAGAGGAACTATTTGCATCTATTTTGCAAGTATTGAATCTAGAATGATGACTGGATGTGAAGACTCAGATGTAGATGCAGTTCTCATCCTATATGAGGTCATACACAAGAATTATGGCTTTTGGTCTTCTGGAATCCCATTTGTTGTAAGATTGCTATTGTTGATGACATTATGAAGAATGAGTGACCACCAGCGAGGATGATGAATGAGGAACTTATTCTTTGAGTCTGGGAGAAAGTTAAGGAAATCGTCTAAAGAATAGACGTGTAGTCAACACTGACATCATAGAAGAGCCCGTACACAAGAATCCAAATATCTTTTTTACCCCGAGTGCGTCCACCAACTAATCCAAAAAAACATCGAGTGAGGATGGGAGTAAGAAAGTACCATGGTGTGGGAAAGCAAGATTTCTTAATTCTTGAGAGGCATGGTTTAGAGTTATCTTCAAATTTGTACCCCATGTCTTTGAACATCGTTAACAATTGAGAAGAAGTCGATGTGATGAATGGCTTCGGTGGACTTAAATTATCTTGTAGAACTAAAATGGATGAGAACTCTTCTTTAGGTAGAACCAATGTAGTTTGAAAAAGATCAAATTCAACATCAAACTGTTTTGACTTTGCTCTTCGGGAGATGACTGCAGTTGGAACTACTTTTGAGATAAGATATTGAGGAATTGAAGAAGTAGAAAGGAGCGCATATGCCAATGGGCATTGTTGCAGATATTCAACTATAACTCTGACTTCTTTGGGTTGTTCGGCAGTGTTAAGGAATATAGTATAGTTTGATGCAGCCATTTCAACTTTAGGTAATGACGAGTGTATCTCAGTTGAAGGTCTAATCGTATGAGAGTGTGAAGCCTTAGGAGAAGAGTTTGCTTTAGAAGTCTATCCATCTTCTTTGGAAGCCATGTCTTGAGAAGTAGAAGAAGAGAAAAAAAATGAATTGTTAGTTAAAGAAATATAGCTAGAGAGCAGTTAGAATATAATCTTAACTAAATTCCAAACAAAAGGGAGGGTGGGGGTGTTAGGTTTTGGTTTGAAATGTGTGAATTTGCATTTACTCAACAAGATTGTGACTTGAGTAGTATTGTTGATTCAACTATAGACAAGAAGAATCTGCAAATTCATTTTCACTAAGTATGGGCCAGAAAACAAATTACATGACAGGTAAGAATAGGAGAGAAAGAATATGATGTCACATAAAACAACATACATAAAAAAATTGAAGTTACTAAATCATAGCAAAAGTGCAAAGATCAAGTAAAACTACTAAGTCATGGCCTATGATGAATATGGCACATCAAATGAAAATGTCTTTAGAAACTAACATAAAATTAGGTATCGTAGAGACAACAGTTGACAAAAAAAATATGTTGATCCGAAAATAATATATAAGGACATGAAACTGAAGATCACTTTAAGAGTAAGAGAAGAGAAATTACCTTAAAGAAGATGGGTGTAGGTAATAGAGTTGTGAGTATGAAAAGCAAGATATGCACCAATAAGTATAATTCTCACAGGAAAGATTTGATCAAAGAATCAACACTAAATAACCTAAGCATGGTATGTGAAGATGAGTTATTGATCAAGAAGTAGAGAAAAAAAATATAAAAAAATGAAAGAAAAAAGTTACTCACCCAATATGATTGCAACAAGAGGAGATGTTCACTTAGAAGAAGTGAAATGCCAATACTTTGGGAATCTGACCATAGGAACATATGTATAGACATGAATCATCAACCAAGGAGGGGTAACTTTATTATATGAGGATATGTGCACATGCGAGAAAGAATTTACTTACCAGTTGATGTCTTGTTGAGTCAGTGAGTGACAGAGAGATAACTCAACACAAATGACACATGAGATATGCAAATCTATGTTGTGTCAAGAAAAAAACAAAACTTTAAAAGGTGTAGATCATGATCATCATAGAGTGTAAAGAAAAGGAATGAACACTTACGTGGAGTGATCAATGAATGTGACGCTCAATAGAAAATGATGAAAGACCACGTGATGATAAACACTAAACACATAATGATTCAATAATCAAGGTTAAGTTGACTATGATGTACAAAGAAAAGAATACACATGTAGCATATGATAATGCTAATGGGGTGGATTTGTGATAACTAGGGTTTCAAAAAAGAATAGTGATGCTTACCTAGATTTTGAAGATGATCCACATAAGAAAGGCTGAATGATTATTCTCCAACAGGTATTTGATGATGATCCAAAAGAAAATATAACTAGGGTTTGTACAAGATAAAGGAAAAGAGGAAAGAAAAAAGATCTAAGGTTAAAAGAGAAAAAACATGTTAATTAGTTTTTTTTTTTAAAATGCTCACCTAGAGTTGTGATTGGCTCAAGAGATGATGATGAGATCAATTGATGTTACTCCAAGACGTTGATGTTCACTAGGGTTTCGAAACTTGAAGGTGGCTCAAGTAGGGTTTCAAAATTTGAGTGTGGCTCAAGTAGGGTTTCGAAATTTGAGTCTTGATGAAGTAGGGTTTCGAAACTTGAAGGTGACTCAAGTAGGTGATCACGAAATATTGTTGATGATGTAACAGCTCAAATTTTCAAATAAATTTTTCATTAAAAATTTAACATCATTATTCGACAAAAGGGTTTTATTCCAAGTTTATTTCAATAGTATAAATAATAAATCTCCAGGATCTTCAACAGTGGCAGTGTGTACGTGTCACGCCGGCGCCTTTCCACGGTCATCACTAGTACCTGAAAAACATAAACACAACTAGTAAGCATAAATGCTTAGTGAGTTCCCCAGTATACGACTTACCCACATACGCCTTCCGGCCCGAACCTTTCGGTCCACATAATATTGCCTTCCGGCCCGTAATATAATCGCCTTCCGGCCCATAATATATATCGCCTTCCGGCCCGTATTAGATTGCCTTCCGGCCCATAGTATTTTGCCTTCCGGCCCATGATAGTATAAAACATAACACATGTAACATAATACACATAACACATAAATCATACACCATACCGTCCTTTCTATCACATAGAGTCTCGCCTTCCGGCCCGTATAAGCATACATCACATATAAGCACACATCACATATAAAGCATCTACCTCTCTAAACATAGCATAAATATAACACATACGACCTTCCGGTCTTACAGTCAAACCCTTCCGGGTGAAGTATAGTGAGAAGACTCACCTCGTAATATGCAAGCTATAGACTCTTCGAGCTACTCGCACACGATCCGCTAATCCGCAGGTTCCCTATATTACCACATACCTTTATCAATGATCTTATCAAACAAGACAACTGACCCTACTAAGTTACACACAGGTCAACGGTCAATTTTGACCAGACTCGTCGAGTGCAAAGGGCAACTCGACGAGTACAGGCACCCTGACTCCACTCGCCGAGTCTGAAGAACGACTCGGCGAGTCCTAGTGAATCTTCAAGCTACTCGCCGAGTCTGAAGAACAACTCGGCGAGTCCTAGCGAGTCTTCAAGCTACTCGCCGAGTCTGACCAGTGGACTCGGCGAGTCCTCGCCATGCAGTCAATCCGCTGCCTCCTGTATTTCGCATGATTTCGAAATATATAGATATGGGGCTTCCTGGACTTTCACATATACTAATACAGGGTTTTTAAACACTTATAACATCACTACAATCTAACAATCCCTTAAATGGGTTTCCTAAACCCTAAATTCGCATACAACATAAAAGCTACAGATTTTGATCCGAAGATTACCTGGAAACGTGTTCCCTGTGTCCCCAAACCTCCAGTACTCGATTCCTTTGATCACCACCTTGCCCTTCCTTGTCTAACAATCTCTTCAAGCTTCCTCTAGCCCTCACTATTGCTCCAGATGCCCACAGACTCTTAAGATGTCTTTAATCGGCTAAAAGACGAGACATGACGGCCATAAGATCATTATATACGATTCAGAATCAAAACGGCTAGGGTTTCAGCTGAACAGCGTCGACTCGCCGAGTCCCTATTGGACTCGTCGAGTCCAGTCGCGAATCTGTGACCAAGACCGCGGTCCTACTCGGCGAGTCAAGCACCAACTCGCCGAGTCCCCTCCTAAATGTGCCCCCAAAAATAATTTAAAGGAATACCTGAAATTCCGGGCTGTTACAACTCTCCCCCACTAGAACTAGACTTCGCCCTCGAAGTCTCATTCTGCAAATAACTCCGGGTGTTGCTCCCGCATTTCTCTTTCCGGCTCCCAAGTCATCTCCGATCCCTTCCGATGTTGCCACTGAACCAACACCAGAGGTATCTCCTTGTTCCGGAGAACCTTGATCTTCCGATCCCTGATAGCTACTGGTCTCTCAGCGTAATTCAGGCTCGCATCCACCTGAATATCTTCTAACGGAACCACTGCCGCTTCATCGGCTATACACTTCCTCAACTGTGATACGTGAAAGGTATTGTGAATCTGACTCAGCTCCGCTGGCAACTCCAACCGATAAGCCACCCGGCCTACCCTTGCAATTACCCGAAATGGACCTATGAACCGAGGCCCCAATTTGCCCCTCTTTCTGAACCGAATCACTCCTTTCCAAGGAGAAACCTTTAGGAGAACGAAGTCGCCGACCTGGAATTCGAGCTCGGATCGGCGTCTGTCCGCATAACTCTTCTGTCGGCTCTGGGCGGTCAATAACCTCTGCCTCACTCGCTGGATCTGCTCGGTCGTCTGAAGTACAATCTCTGTACTGCCCATCACTCTCTGCCCCACTTCTCCCCAGCAAATGGGAGTCCGACACCTCCTACCATACAACAACTCAAAAGGTGGCATACCAATGCTCGAATGATGGCTGTTGTTGTAGGAAAACTCAGCTAACGGCAGGTGCGCATCCCAGCTACCCCCGAAGTCTAACACACACGCTCTAAGCATGTCTTCCAATGTCTGAATCGTCCGTTCGCTCTGACCGTCGGTCTGGGGATGGTATGCGGTACTAAAATTCAACTTAGTACCCAACTCCTCATGGAATTTCTTCCAGAACCTGGAAGTGAAACGTACATCGCGATCCGAAACAATCGAAGTCGGCACCCCATGCCGAGATACTATCTCTCTCACGTACAACTCTGCCAACTTCTCTGCTAATGAACTTTCACTAATGGCAAGGAAGTGTGCACTCTTTGTTAGCCTATCCACAATCACCCATATCGCATCGACTCCTCTGGCAGTTTTCGGCAATTTGGTGATGAAATCCATCGTGATCTGATCCCACTTCCACTCAGGGATCTCCAAAGGCTGCAACTTACCGTGCGGTCTCTAGTGCTCGGCCTTAACTTTACGGCAGATCAAACACTTCTCAACGAACCAGGCAACGTCTCTCTTCATGCAAGGCCACCAGTACTCCTTTTTCAAATCTAGATACATTTTCGTGGCACCGGGATGGATCGAGAATTTCGATCTATGTGCCTCCTCCATCAAAGTAACACGCGTACCTCCCACAAATGGCACCCAGATCCGACCCCGAAATGTCAGAAGTTCCCTCCCATCCGTAACAAACTCTGAAATCGACCCGACGACCCGCTCCTGTTTCTGCATCCCAGACTTCACAACCTCGGCCTGTGCCCCACGAATAGCATCTAACACCGGAGTCATCACCGTCAATCTCAAACATACGTCCCGCAATGGAGTACCCTCCGCCCTACGACTCAATGCATCGGCTACCACATTAGCCTTGCCTGGGTGGTATAGGATCTCACAGTCATAATCCTTAACCACGTCTAACCATCTCCTCTGACGCATGTTTAGGTTGGGTTGATCCATCAAATACTTCAAACTCTTATGGTCCGTGTATATGGTACAACGAACCCCGTACAGGTAGTGACGCCAAATTTTGAGGGCGAACACTACTGCCCCCAACTCTAAGTCATGCGTGGGATATCTCGCTTCGTGAGGCTTCAGCTGCCTCGATGCATAGGCTATCACATGGCCCCTCTGCATCAACACTGCACCCAGTCCTGAAATCGACGCGTCGCAATATACGACAAAGTCCTCCATCCCTTCCGGAAGAGCTAATACTGGTGCTTCGCACAGTCTCTGACGAAGTGTCTCGAAGGAAGTCTGCTGCTCGGGTCCCCATGAGAATGTAACACCCTTTCGGGTCAATTTGGTAAGTGGCACCGCGATCTTGGAGAAGTCCCTAATGAACCTTCGATAGTACCCCGCCAACCCAAGGAAACTCCTGATCTCCGAAGGTGACTTCGGTGCCTCCCATCTCATCACCGCTTCCACCTTGGCCGGATCGACCAATATCCCTGCCTGATTGACAACGTGCCCCAGAAATTGAACCTCCCGTAACCAGAAGTCACATTTGGAGAATTTTGCGTATAGCTTCTCCGACCTCAGTACCTCAAGGACCTCCCTCAAATGTCCCTCATGCTGCTCCCTCGACCGCGAATACACCAGAATGTCGTCGATGAATACAATCACAGACCGATCCAGCATCGGCCTGCATACCCTGTTCATGAGATCCATGAACACTGCTGGGGCATTGGTGAGCCCAAAAGGCATCACCACGAACTCGTAATGCCCATACCGCGTCCTAAAGGTTGTCTTCTGGACGTCCTCATCCCGCACTCTCACCTGATGGTACCCTGATCTCAAATCAATCTTGGAAAACCAAGATGCCCCTTGCAACTGATCAAATAGATCATCGATCCTCGGTAACGGATAGCGGTTCTTAACGGTCACCTTGTTCAGCTCCCGGTAATCGATACACATCCGGTGTGAACCATCCTTCTTCTTGACGAACAGAATCGGTGCTCCCCACGGCGAGCTACTCGGCCGAATAAACCCCTTCCCCAACAACTCTTGAAGTTGCGAGGACAATTCTTGCATCTCTGGGGGTGCAAGACGATAAGGCACCTTCGCAATAGGCGCAGCCCCTGGAACTAGATCGATACCAAACTCCACTTGCCTCGCAGGAGGTATTCCCGGCAAATCCTCGGGAAAAACATCTGGAAACTCGCGCACCACTGGAACCTCCTTCAATGTCTTCGGTCTCTCGGAACTCTCCCGCGTATCCATCACATACGCCACAAAACCGTTACATCCCTGCTGTAGACATTGCCTCGCCCTAGCGGCCGAACAAAAAGCTGATCCCGAACGGGTACCCTCGCCGTACACCGTAAGAACTCCCCCACTAGGGTCTCGTATAGTCACCAACTGACGCTCGCAGTCGATGACAGCGCTGAATCGGCTCAACCAGTCCATGCCTACGATGACACAGACATCACCCATCGCAATAGGAACCAGGTCAATCGGAAACGCGACCCCGAAGATCTCTAGCACACATCCCCGAAGAACCTCCGTAGCACAAATCACCCTCTCAGCCGCAATGGAAACGCTCAAAGGCCGACTTAACGGCTCACGACTAATGCCGATGTGCTGACTAAAAGCTAACGATACAAACGATCTACTCGCACCCGAATCAAATAATACTAGAGCAGGCATAGAGTTCACAAGGAAAGTACCTACACATACATAACATAAGCATAACATTTCGACCTTTAATTAAATACATGAATAATAACATACCTGCCACAACATCGGGCGCAGCGCGGACCTCCTCCGCAGTCAGCTGAAAGGCTCTCCCGCGAGCCCTCGGGGCCTCGACCTTCACCGGTCGGGTCTCAGTAGTCCGGGTAGTAGGTGTAGCTCCCTGACGAAGTTGCGGGCACTCGGCCTTCCGATGGCCTGTCTGGTTGCAGTGAAAACAAACCATAAACCCCTTAGGGCAATCCCTGGCAATATGACCCTCTTTGCCACACTTGTAGCAACCACCAACTCGACACGCCCCCTCGTGACTCTTGCCGCACTTCGCGCAAGTGCGACCCTTCGAACCTCCCCTCCTCGAATCAGCGAACTTAGTCCGCTTGGCTGCCGGCTGAGACTGGGCCGGCCGTCGATCCACCTGCCGAGACTCAGCCTCCTCCCTCGCTTGAGTCTCTAACTCGATCTCCCGCTTCCTGGCGTTCGCCTGAAGCTCAGTGAAAGTACGATAGGTGGAGTTTGACACAAACTCCCGAATCTCCCTCTTCAAAACACCCAAATAGCGGCTCATTCGCGACTGTTCCGTAGATACCAGCTCGGGGCAGAACATTGCCCTCTCATGGAATTTCCGTGTGATCACTGCCACGGAATCAGTACCCTGCTTAAGGGTCAAGAACTCCTGAATCAATCGCTCCCTCTCTACCGGGGGAACGTACTCATCCCTGAACATCTCCGTAAACCTCTCCCATGTCACCGCCGAAATCTCTGCCTGAGTGAAGTTCGCTGTCACGAACTTCCACCAATCCTTCACTCCCAGACGGAGCTGGTTCAAGGCGAACCGTACCCTCAAGTGCTCCGGGCATGAGCAAGTATAGAAGCACCCCTCGATGTCGGAGATCCACCTCATGGCTGCAATCGGATCCTGTGTCCCATCAAATTCAAGGGGTTTCGTGTTGCTGAATTCCCTGAATAGTAATGAATCACCCCCTTGCGGCCTGGCAGCAGCCACCGCTGCGGTAGCGGCAGTAACTGCAGCTTCAGTAAGTGCGGCGTACCGCTCCTCAAACTCCTCCATCAGCGTGGTCTTAATAGACCCAAACATCTCCGGGATCTCAGCCCGGACCGCCGCAGCTACCTCTTCCTGAATAATCTGACGAATCTCATCGTCACTCGCACCGCTCGAACCCGCCCCATTGCGTGTGATAACCATGATGTCTCTGAAATACAACATAAAATCATCAGAGACTCCACCAAGTACAATTGTACTCGATACGCGCCCTACCCAGTCTCCGATTTCCAGGGATTCTTATTTGAGTCTTCCACTGATCCGGTGCCTTCGATAGTACGGGCCCAATACTACCGCCCACACCGTATCAATATTCGCCCCAAATCTTCCTCCCCAAATCCCGAATAATGAGTACTCTACCTCTAGTATGCACTATCTACTTGCACGCTACCAAATATCTCATGTAAGCAATCTCCCTAGACTAAGGCATCACAAAACAGGCAATTTTAGTCCTATCATGAATACCTAGTCTTCTAGCATGCATAACAATTCATAATTCAGTGCATAACATAACCTCGTAAGGTATTCTGGGGATCTTTACCGTTTGGACGCTGGCTGCTCGTACACACTGTTCCACCCTTGTTTTTACCGCCTTACCCTTTATAAAATGTTATGTCCTTATTATTTTTAAGAAAAAGTTTTTTTCCTCAAATCCCCGGTCTGAGTTCAGTTGCACCCAAAAGTACACCCGAATCCCTCAAACCTAGGCTCTGATACCAATTGTAACATCCCCCTCTGGCACGTATCACAATATTGTCCGCTTTGGGCCACTCGGCACGAGGACTTCCCAGGGGGTCACCCATCCTGGTACTACTCCTGCCCGAGCACGCTTAACTGCAGAGTTCTTATGGGATCTGCTGCCCTCACGGCTTTAAAACGCGTTGTGACAAGGAAGGTATCCACAACCCTTATAAGGAAATGTTTCGTTCTCCTTCCAAGCCGATGTGGGATCAGGTGCAACAACCCACCTTCACCCCCCATTATAGGGTTCGACGTCCCTGTCGAACACATCGACCCGTGCCCTAGCTCTGATACCAATTGTAACAGCTCAAATTTTCAAATAAATTTTTCATTAAAAATTTAACATCATTATTCGACAAAAGGGTTTTATTCCAAGTTTATTTCAATAGTATAAATAATAAATCTCCAGGATCTTCAACAGTGGCAGTGTGTACGTGTCACGCCGGCGCCTTTCCACGGTCATCACTAGTACCTGAAAAACATAAACACAACTAGTAAGCATAAATGCTTAGTGAGTTCCCCAGTATACGACTTACCCACATACGCCTTCCGGCCCGAACCTTTCGGTCCACATAATATTGCCTTCCGGCCCGTAATATAATCGCCTTCCGGCCCATAATATATATCGCCTTCCGGCCCGTATTAGATTGCCTTCCGGCCCATAGTATTTTGCCTTCCGGCCCATGATAGTATAAAACATAACACATGTAACATAATACACATAACACATAAATCATACACCATACCGTCCTTTCTATCACATAGAGTCTCGCCTTCCGGCCCGTATAAGCATACATCACATATAAGCACACATCACATATAAAGCATCTACCTCTCTAAACATAGCATAAATATAACACATACGACCTTCCGGTCTTACAGTCAAACCCTTCCGGGTGAAGTATAGTGAGAAGACTCACCTCGTAATATGCAAGCTATAGACTCTTCGAGCTACTCGCACACGATCCGCTAATCCGCAGGTTCCCTATATTACCACATACCTTTATCAATGATCTTATCAAACAAGACAACTGACCCTACTAAGTTACACACAGGTCAACGGTCAATTTTGACCAGACTCGTCGAGTGCAAAGGGCAACTCGACGAGTACAGGCACCCTGACTCCACTCGCCGAGTCTGAAGAACGACTCGGCGAGTCCTAGTGAATCTTCAAGCTACTCGCCGAGTCTGAAGAACAACTCGGCGAGTCCTAGCGAGTCTTCAAGCTACTCGCCGAGTCTGACCAGTGGACTCGGCGAGTCCTCGCCATGCAGTCAATCCGCTGCCTCCTGTATTTCGCATGATTTCGAAATATATAGATATGGGGCTTCCTGGACTTTCACATATACTAATACAGGGTTTTTAAACACTTATAACATCACTACAATCTAACAATCCCTTAAATGGGTTTCCTAAACCCTAAATTCGCATACAACATAAAAGCTATAGATTTTGATCCGAAGATTACCTGGAAACGTGTTCCCTGTGTCCCCAAACCTCCAGTACTCGATTCCTTTGATCACCACCTTGCCCTTCCTTGTCTAACAATCTCTTCAAGCTTCCTCTAGCCCTCACTATTGCTCCAGATGCCCACAGACTCTTAAGATGTCTTTAATCGGCTAAAAGACGAGACATGACGGCCATAAGATCATTATATACGATTCAGAATCAAAACGGCTAGGGTTTCAGCTGAACAGCGTCGACTTGCCGAGTCCCTATTGGACTCGTCGAGTCCAGTCGCGAATCTGTGACCAAGACCGCGGTCCTACTCGGCGAGTCAAGCACCAACTCGCCGAGTCCCCTCCTAAATGTGCCCCCAAAAATAATTTAAAGGAATACCTGAAATTCCGGGCTGTTACAGATGATCAAGAAGGTTTTTGGCTCAAGAGTGGTGAATACTCTTGTTGATAATCACGAGATTGAGTGAATGATCAAGAGGATGGAGCAATGAGTAAATATAGGACATGATAAGGGTTTTGAATTTACTTGATGATGAAGATGATGTTGTTGATGATCAAGAGAGAATTTCAAAAATAGGGTTGGCTCAAGAAGAAATTTCGAATTTACTTGATGATCAAGATAAGGTTTTTGATGATCAAGAGGGGTTTTCAAAATTAGGGTTTGCTCAAGAAGGAATTTCGAAAACTGCTTGATGATCAAGATTAGGTTGTTGATGATCAAGAGTGAATTTCGAAATTAGGGTTTGGGTCAAGAAGGAATTCGAAATTGCTTGATGATCAAGATAAGGTTGTTGATGATCAAGAGTGAATTTCGAAATTAGGGTTTGGTACAAGAAGGAATTCAAAATTGCTTGATGATCAAGATAAGGTGTTGATGATCAAGAGTGAATTTCGAAATTAGGGTTTGGCTCAAGAAGGTTTTCGAAATTGCTTGATGATCAAGACAAGGTTGTTGATGATCAATAGTGAATTTCGAAATTAGGGTTTGGTCCAAGAAGGTATTCGAAATTGCTTGATGATCAAGATAAGGTTGTTGATGATCAAGAGTGAATTTCGAAATTAGGGTTTGGGTCAAGAAGGTTTTCGAAATTGCTTGATGATCAAGATAGGGTGGTTGATGATCAAGAGGGAATTTTGAAATTTTGGCTCAAGAAGGAATTCAAAATTACTTGATGATAAAGAGGGCACAAAAACCTTGTTGATCATGAATGGATCAAGAGGGCATAAAAACCTTGTTGATCATGAATGGCTTAAGAGGACATAAAAACCTTGTTGATCATGAATGGCTCAAGAGAACATAAAAACCTTGTTGATCATGAATGGCTCAAGAAGGAATTTCGAAAATAGTGGTACTAAGAAGGATTTTGAAATCAGGGTTTGGCTCAAGAAGTCATACAAAATCCTTGTTGATCACAATTAGGGTTTGTTGAGCCAAACTAGGGTTTTGAGAAAAACTTGTGGCTCAAGAAGGGATTTTCGAAAATAGGATGGTTGTTGATCAAAATTAGGGTTTTCAACTTAAGAGGACTTATAGCTCAAGGGGGTTTTTTTTTCGAAAATGGGTTTGTTGTTGAGCCAACCTTGTTGTTGCACCAAGGCTTCTTCTTGCTCAACAACTTTAGTTGACTGTTGCAGACGCGACTGTTGCTCACGACGCCTTGTTGCTCCAAGCGAGTATGAAAGTAAGAATTTGTGAGAGAGTGAAAAAGCAACAATGAGACGTAGAAGTGAGGTGTTTATAGTTGAAGGGTTCTAGGGTTTCTCAATGGGCTGAAATAGGGCTTTCATGGGCCACCATGTGGACCCATAAGGCTTGGATGGTACTCAAGTATAAATAGGAGAATTTCAACTTGATTCCCGAGCGCAAGAATGATGCCTTGAGAATAAAGAAAGAAAAGGTGGTTCATGCATGGATGCTATCTTTGAGACATGCATGGTGCCTAAGAAAATATCTACTTGAAACGCGCATGACATACGTAACACGTGCATGGCCTACTTGAAACATGCATGGCTCATTAATGAGCCAAATGGGTGTAATGCAGCAAGTGGCTGAAGATACTTAAAGTTGTTGGTCATGTGCCAATGTTCTAGATCATGCTCCAATGTTGTTGCGCATGGTCCAATATTTTTAAACATGCTCCAATTGACTGAAGATGCTCCAAGCTGGTCCAAGTGATCAAGATCTTTGAAGTTGGTGAAATTTCTCCGAGGTACTTCTAGTTGATCAAGATGATGAAGATATTCCAAGATGCCTCAAGATGGTCAACATGATCAAGTTGATGAAGATGGTCCAACATGTCTCAAGATTATCAAGATGATCAAGATGATCAAGTTGATGAAGATGGTTCTTTAAAGCTTTTAATCATGACCTTCTCCACAAAATACAAGAACGCTCCATTAACCAAGAAAAATACATATGGTTTTCTTAAAGAGGACGATCCATTGTCATAAGATGCTCCACTTGGCTAAGGATTTTCCATGATCAAGTAAGTGATATTCTCTATCTAACTTAGCTGCTTTACCTAGATTCTAAGGCATGAGTTAAACAGAAAGTATAAAAGTGAAAACACTAAATAACCTGACTTTGAAAGTGATGTGTGTGCATATAGATAGAGAATATGAGAAGGGAATAGTAAAATGCAGTGAAGTGTGTGCATGTGGAAACAAGAACTTTAAGGAAACACTTATTGACTGATTCAGAGACATTGAGGATTATCTACTGTTACTTACAGATTTGTCAAGCAACTAAATTTTGTGTATGATCCTTCACTTCATGTTGTAAAGAATTCCCTTGTTGATTATTATTTTTGAATTCCTTAACATCACACAGAATAACCCGATTTGTACTCCCAATTATGTCTCATCGCATTGCGTATATTTGTGTCTAAGGCCTAGTTACTTCCCAAGCCTTAAATACTGAAAATCCTCATAAACGTTCCCCACTTATTTTGAACAACATTCGTTTTTGGCATTCCTACCACCTATACCTTTTCATTTACTCCTTTTGTTTCAAAAGGTATCGCCAAATTCCGAGTGACACAACTTTAAAAGAAAAAAATAGTATATATAATAGTTGACCTAAGAATATAACGATATTTTTTTTTTGATTTTTTTTTAATCTTGTCTTATAATTCTAACTTTGACAAAGTACACAAGTAAATAATTCTTAGCTTTAGTTCTATTTGTACTTTAGTTTGTGACTTTCTAAGAAATTCATTGGAGTACTCGAAATCTCTTAGGTCACTAATGGAGTCCATGACTTTCTATGAAAATCCATGTAGCAGACTTCTTTCCGGTCCGATTCGCGTTAATGTACTGTAGGTGGACATATTTTCAATATCCCGTGGGGTTTACTGGCCGAGTTCTCATAGGTCACAGATTGACACCACTCCTGAACAATAACTTATTGAATATATAACTAGACTCAAAGTGCAGAAATTAAACATATATACTTGGAACTTGACTCGCTTTGTTTTAACGAAGAAGCTTTTTATTGGGTATAGATATTCACAAAGGAAAACTTTTTATTTCCCTCAAACTACACAAGTTTGCGTTTTTGTCTCACAAAGGCACGTTTTATAACATCGAGTTACCAATGCGTTTTCGTACAATCAATGAATAACCAACTCATAGTCAATAACTCATATCTCTAGGTTTGAAGATTTATATGATATTACCGTCTCACGATCACTCGAGATAAATTCCATGAAGTGATGCAAGTGAGCGTGATTTGAATCCAATACTCAGCCCTTATGAGTACTCATGAATGTTGTAGCAACCATTGCATTGTCTAAAGCACTTTAGACAAATCATACATGCCAAATTCATGACAGTCTTAAATCAATACTTACTTCCAAAGTTTGACTGTTAACATAATTATTCTGGAAGTAAAAAACATGCACAATTGAAACATAGTAAACAATCAACACAAGATAGTAACACCTTACTCATAAATAAATAACAACTTTTATTTATCATTAAATGTCAATTACATTTTACAAGTTTCAGGAGTCTAATTATTGAAACTAATATCATCCTTCAGCCCAATGCGCCTCGCATGCTGTAAATGCTTAACCCTGCTCAGTCCCTTCGTGAGGGGATCTGCCAGGTTCTCATCCGATGATACCCTCTTTTCCATGAGGAGTCCTTCTTCTATTCTATGTCCGATGAAATGGTATTTTCTGTCAATATACCTAGATCTCCGATGATCTCTTGGTTCTTTAGCCAAATCAACCGCACTTTCACTGCCACATAAAATTTCCATTGGCTCTTTTATAGTTGGTACAACTCCAAGGTCTCCGATGAAGTTCTTTAGCCATATCGCCTCTTTTGCTGCCTCGCTTGCTGCTATGTGATTCACAATTTGAATCAGCTACTATCTCCTGCTTGGAACTTTTCCAAGTAATTGCTCCTCCATTTAGGATAAAGACCCTGCCTGACTGAGAGCCGAAATTATCCCTATCAGTCTGAAAGCTAGCATCACTATATCCTTCCACTCTCAAGTCATCACTGCCTCCGAGGGTAAGGACCCAGTCCTTAGTCCTCCGTAGATACTTGAGAATGTTCTTTACCGCTGTCCAGTGTGCCTTGCCAGGGTTCCCTTGATATCTACTGACCATGCTCAAAGCAAAGGCCACATCAGGGTGAGTACAAGTCATAGCATACATGATCGAGCCCACAGCGGAAGCATATGGTATCTGACTCATCTCAGCTATCTCAGCCTCTGTACTCGGACTCTGAGTTTTACTCAGCTTGGCATTACTCTAGATAGGTAACTCTCCTTTCTTGGAATCTTGTATACTGAACCTCTTCGGTACCTTATCCACATAAGTACTTTGACTAAGTCCAATTAGTCTCTTAACCCTATCTCTCAATATCCTTATCCCTAGGATATAGGTAGCTTCCCCAAGGTCCTTCATAGCGAAACACTTCCTAAGCCAGTACTTAACCTCCTGCAAAGTTGGGACGTCGTTTCCTATGAGAAGTATGCCATCCACATACAACACCAAGAAGCTAAGTATGCTCCCACTGGCCCTGACATACACACAAGACTCATCCTCACTCCTAGAAAAGCCAAAATCTTTGACTTTCTCATCAAAGCAAAGATTCCATCTGCGAGATGCTTGTTTCAATCCATAAATGGATTTCTCAAGCTTACACACTCTATTAGGGTATTTTGGATCGACAAAACCCTCTAGCTGAGCCATCTAAACATCCTCAGCCAACTTCCCATTAAGGAAAGCGGTTTTGACATCCATTTGCCATATTTCATAATCATGAAATGCAGCTATGTCTAACAACACTCTAATAGATTTAATCTTAGCTACTGGTGAGAAGGTCTCATCATAGTCAACTCCCGGAGTTTGAGCAAAGCCCTTTGCAACCAGTCGAGCTTTATAAGTGTGTACTTTCCCATCCATGTCAGTCTTCTTCTTGAAGATCCATTTGCACCCAACTGTCTTACGACCTGGTACATTGTCAACCAAGTTCCAAACTTGATTGTCATACATGGACTGAATCTCGTTGTCCATAGCCTCCTTCCATTTCGCAGACTCAGGGCCTGCCATGGCTTCCTTATAATTATTTGGTTCATCCAAATCTATCAATGTACTATCACCGATAAATGTATCACCTTCGGTGGTGATGTGATAACCATAATAAAATCCAGGTGTGTTCCTCAACCTAGTGGAACGTCTTGGAGGTACAGACTCAGCTATCGGCTCAACATGAGTTTCCTCCTCAGGTTGGCTAACAGCATTTGAGGTTTCTTCACCACTTGACTCTTGAAGCTCTTCAAGGTCAATTTGCCTCCCACTGTCCCCTTGGCTTATGAATTCTCTCTCATGAAAGACTCCTCTTCTAGCTACAAAGACTACATTATCACTGGGTCTATAGAAGAGGTAACCAAAGGATCTTTGTGGGTAGCCAATGAAAATACACCTCTCGCTTCGGGGTTTAAGCTTGTCATGAGTCTCACGCCTCAGAAAAGCTTCACAACCCCAAATCTTGATGTGGTCCAAATTGGGTACTTTCCCAGTCCACATCTCATGAGGTGTTTTGGCAACCTTTTTAGTTGGGACTAGATTAAGGATATGGGCGGCAGTCTCTAAGGCATACCCCCAGAAAGAGATTGGTAACGAAGCTCGACTCATCATGGAACAGACCATATCCAACAAGGTTCGGTTGCACCTCTCAGCCACACCATTCAGCTGTGGTGTCCTGGGAGGTGTCAATTGTGTGACAATCCCACATTCCTTAAGATAGTCAAGGAACTCAATGCTAAGATACTCTCCTCCCCGATCGGATCAGAGCATCTTGATGTTCCTGCCCAATTGATTCTCAATTTCCTGCTTAAATTCTTTGAACTTTTCAAAGGTTTCTGACTTATGCTTGATTAATTAAATATATCCATATCTACTGTAATCATCAGTAAAAGTCACATAATAGCGATTAGCATCCCTTGTAGCAACTCTGAAGGGCCCACACATATCTGTGTTTACAAGGTCCAACAAACCTTCACCCCTATCACAAGTACCTGTGAAGGGTGACTTTGTCATTTTTCCAAGTAAACAAGACTCAAAACTATCATCTGACTTGAGGTCAAATGATTCCAAGACTCCAGCCTTTTGGAGTTGGCCTATGCGCTTCTTGTTAGCATGTCCAAGACGACAATGCCACAAGGATGTTTTATCCAAGCTATCTGAAGAATCAATATACAACACATTATTTCCTAAATTGTCTACAACATTCACAGCTTCATATACCACATCACAAGATATTGCTTTAAAGTAAAATACATAATTGTAATAAACATTAATAGCACCATTTTTATTATCAAATGAAAATGAAAAACCTTGTTTGTACAAGCCATGAAAAGAAATAATATTTCTCGCCATTTCGGGCGAGTAACAACACTTATTCAAATCTAACATTAACCAATTATTAAGCAATAAAGAATAAACTCCTATCTTGGTACAGGTGATGCTTTCCTGTTGTGCATGACTAAGTTTATCTTCCCGTGCTCCAGTTACTCACTTCTTCTTAGTGCCTGCAAATCTATACAAATGTGGATACAATAACCTGTATCAAACACCCAAGAATTAGCATTAGATGAGTTGTTAGACAATATTATGTAAATACCTGCATTGGTGGGTTTAACCTTCCCATCCTTTATCTCTTGTAGATATTTGGAGCAGCTTCGCTTGAAGTGTCCCTTATCTTGGTTTTAGAAGCATTGTGCTTCCATTGGGTTTGAAGAAAGAGTAATGGGACCTTTCTTTGTCCCACTTCAAGAGGAACCATCAAGAGTCTTACCCTTGGTACCCTTCGAAGGGCTTTTCCTCTTCTTACCCTTTCCCTGCCCAATATCCAGAACAGGGGCTGCTGAAGGAGTAGAAGTAGTAACCGCTTTACCCTTAAGGCCATTTTCAGCTATCCTTAAGAGTCCTTGAAGTTTTCTAAGTGTGACTTCCTACTTGTTCATATGATAAGTCATACGAAACTGATCATAACTTGGAGGTAAGTAATGGGGAATGATGTCAATCTCCATTTACTTAGGGAAGTCAACATTTAGCTTCAGCAACCGGTCAATGAACCTTTACATCTTCTGCAAGTGACCGGTGATGGGTTCACCATCCTTCATCCTTGCGGTTATCATGGAGGAAATGATTTCATACCTCTCTTGACGCGCACTCTGATGGTACCTTTGTATCAGATCCTGGTGCATCTCTTAGGGCAGAAATCTTCATAAGACTTTTGGAGTTCCGAAGTCATTGTGGCCATCATGATGCAGGACACCTTGGTGGCATCCTTATCATGTGCAATGATCTCTGCAAACTCTTCAGGAGTAGCAGTGGCTTCATTAACAACCTTAAGCTCCCTGTCAAGTACATATTCTTTGTCCTCATAGCGGGTAATAATTTTGATGTTTCTGATCCACTCGTTAAAGTTGGATCCATCAAAAGTGGTTTTCCCTCACAAGTTCATTAGGGAAAAGGAGCCTGTAGGGTTTGAGCCAGCAGCGTTATTGGAAGACATCTGAAAGAAGGACAAGTTTCATCAGATTAAGAATCCTTAATAAGTCACCCAAATGAAATATTAAGGCTAGGATCCAACAAACTATTTATAGGTGGAAGAGGGATGTCGTAATCCACACTATAAAATATTTGAAGGTAGGTAAATGACGATTTACCAATTTCCACAATAAGAAAGAAATATTTTATTATTAGGTTTTATTGGTTTTGAAACTCCTAGATCTTTTGAGATACATTGAACTTTTTCAATGGCATGTTTGAATCTCGATTGTGCCCTCTCAAGTTTATGACTGGGATGCCGAGGATCACAAACAAGGTGTGAATAACCATACAAATTGACTTGGTACCCTCAACAATATTACCTAATCGATGTGCCGATTAACCACGCATGCTCCACCGATCTATAATAAAGTCAAGTTACCCATTTCGACTCTTACTAGTCCATTTTAGTGTGCCGGTTAACCACACACACTCCACTAAGGGCTTGGTAAGGTACAAAGTGTAATTTTATGGGCTAGCACCAATTTCACATTTTCCTAAAGTAACTAAGATTGGGAATTTATAATGTATAGTTACTTTATAATTCATTATACTTTTAATGAGTATTTAAATTCGTATCCTACCCGTTCGGCTAACGACCCTCCACCGATCAAGGAAGCGGTGGGTGAGAGTGGACACCCATTAAGTCACCATTTTATAGGCAACAACCTTATACCCCCCCCCCCCCCTTATAGATCAGCTTCATGAATGAGGCGTACTAACGGTAAGAATGACATATTCTTATACATATCTATATAATAAAATTATAATAATAGTATAAGTGTTGATTTTTAAACTTTTAAAAAATCTAAGATTTAACTTGGAATTAAAGTATTAAAGTGTAAGACTTTTCAAATTCCAAAACTTGAGGGAAATAATTGAAACTATTCCAAGTCTCCTCAATTTGTAACTTATGAGTTTTAATGGTTCATAAAAATGAAGACTCTTCATTTTATGAAACCTCTTTAGTTCTTTAATCACAATTTAAAGAAGTGACTTTTGGTTATCCATAACTTGAGGACAAGTTACGGACACCATCATTGCCATTAAGATCATGAATTAAACACACATGGAGGTTACACATAATTCCTATGATCTTCTAAAAACTCACAAGAACACAAATTCATGTCAAGCAATTTCAAGAAATCATATAAACATATACAATACATGAAAATTGATAAAAGTCATGTAAAATGGGTTAACATAATCATTATCAGTTTGAAAAACAAATTTTACAAGTCCAAAACAGATTGGGATAATGATTTTAATCCATTTCCAGGAACAAAACTCAAAAGATTTCCCAGCACGCTCATACCCGTCGAGTGCATGATCCTACTCGACGAGTAGGATGAATTTGTTCATGGACTCGGCGAGTCCAGTCGTCAGAGTGCAGAACTTTCGATTTTTAAGCAGATTTGCATCAAGTATACAGAAAACAATCCTAGGCTCTGATACCACTAATTGGTTTTGAGCATTCTAACACTTCCTAAGTGTACATGAAACCCTAATAACCTTGAATCTATGTTTTCTCTATATACATGCAAATTTCTTTTCAAGGTTATTTCCTAACTAGCAAGGCATGGGGATTACATAAAACATAGAAACTAGTAGAAATACATACCTTGTTGTTGCTTGGATTCCTTCAAGACTTTGTGAGCCTAGAACCCCAAATGTTGTGCCTCAAATGCTTCACACAACACCACAAAACTTGGAATAACTTGAGAGAATACTTCTTACACTTGAAAATTGGTTATGCCGTCTCGAGAAACACTAGGTGTCGATTTCGCTAGCCAAAGGGTCCCTTTTATAGTGGTGCCACAATTAGGGTTTCATCATAAAGACTCATAATTGTCATGACTCTTCATTTCTCATGACCCATGGGTTTGTAACTCCCATGGACTATCCATGGAGCTCCAAATGGTTACATCCATAACCCATAAACCATGGGTCATTAATCCACCATAAAAGAATTGATGATTGTCATAATCAACCCTATATATTTAATTAGTCTCACTTTGATCACCAAATTAATACTAGATTAATACTTGATCAATACTAATTAAATAATACTATTATTAATATATTAGAACTTATAATATATTAATAATCACAAGTGTACTTTCTCTCATTTTGTCTATCCAAGTATTGCAATGCCATGCAACCCAAATGGACCATGTCGGGTCGGTTCAAGTACATACCAAATAAAGTTATGGACTTAGACACTATATCCAACAACAACATACTCAGCTTCAGCAGTAGAGGTTGAAACACATGTTTGCTTCTTTGAAGTCCAACCGACCAATCTGCCTCCTAAGAATTGACAGCTACCAGAAGTGCTCTTTCTGTCGAGCTTGCATCCTCCATAATCTGAGTCAGTAAAGGCTTGGAGATAGAAGTTGCCTTTAGCAGGATAGAATAGACCCAGAGAAGCAGTTCCTTTCAGATATTTGAAAATTCTTTTGACTGCAATGAGATGTGATTCCTTGGGATTGGCTTGAAAGCGTGCACATAGACATGTTGAAAACATGATGTCTGCTCGAGTAGCTGTAACATACAGTAATGATCCAATCATTCCTTTGTAGTATTTCTGATCTACAGATTTCCCATCAAGGTCTGAATCAAGCTTGTAGGAAGTAGATATCGGTGTCTTTGCAGAGGATGCGTTCTCCATGGAGTATCCCTTCAACAGATTTTTGATGTACTTCTCTTGACCAATGAAGATTCCCTTAGGAGATTGACGAACTTGTAGACCTAGGAAGTAATTGAGCTCACCCATCATACTCATTCTAAATTTGCTTTTCATCAACTGAGCAAACTCATCACTAAGATCCTTGTTGGTTGAACCGAATATGATGTCGTCGAAGTAGATTTGCATGACGATCAGATGGTTGTTATGGATTTCCTAAACAGATTGGGATCAATAGAACCTTTTTGAAACTTGGATTCTTCCAAGAATTTGGACAATTTTCCATACCATGCTCTTGTAGCTTGATTTAATCCAAATACAGCCTTTTGAAGCTTATAGCAACGGTTGGGGAACTTTGGATCTTCGAATCCAGGAGGTTGTTGAACATAGACATCCCTATCAATTTCACCATTTAAGAATGCACACTGCACATCCATTTGGTAGACCTTAAAATTCTTGTGTGTAGCAAATGCCAAGAAAATCCTAATGGCTTCTATCCGTGCAACAGGTGAAAAGGTTTCATCATAGTCTATGCCTTCTTGTTGTGAATAGCCTTTGACAAATAGTCTGGCTTTGTTCCTGATGATGACTCCATCTTCATCACTTCTGTTCCTGTAGACCCATCGTGAACCAACAACTAATACTCCTTCTGGTGTTGGCACTAAGTCCCACACGTTGTTGCATTCAAATTCAGCTAACTCTTCTTGCATTGATTTTACCCAATCTGCATCTTGTAGAGCCTCTTTGATATCTTTAGGCTCTATCATGGATAGAAAGCTTGCATATAAACATTCATTCTTGGTTGCTGAACGAGTCACTACTCCATAATCTACATTGCCTATGATTTGATCGACTGGATGATCCTTTTTCCATTTTGTAAGGCGAGCTTCCTTATGGATTTGAGGAGTACAAACTACCTCATATTGTTCTCTTGGACGAGAAGGATAGTCGGACGTGAATGTTCCTTCAAAGAGATTGTCTTGGAAAATTCCAAAACTACCTGAAACAGGTGCTTCCCCCTCAACTGTTGCATGCTTGAATTCAACAGATGAAGTGGATGTGAAGGAACTTGAGGAACTGGAACCGGTCGAGTGGGGTTCCTCCTGAAACCATGGACTGGATGGTTGGGAAGATTGTAAAGCACCTTTAAGAATGGAACCATTCAAAGGTGGTTCCCCCTCGAAAGATGTAGTGACTGGTGTTATGACTGGTCCAGATTGATGATGGGAGATTGGAGTAGAAGGTTCAGAAGATGTTAAAGGAATTTTAGGGATAGAATCATTCGAAGATGGTTCCCCCTCAACCGAAGTTCTGGTGGAAGCTGAGACTTTTGATGGTTAATGAGGTTGTGAGATATCAGGAAAAGCTGTTTTTGTGAGCTTTTCTGATTCAAGGGCAGAAGGTTGAGTTGGAAAGAGGAAATCAAAATCTACTTCAATAGCATGGACTGGAGCAGAATCATTAGCAGGTGACGGCTGGTTCATTTTATCAAATGGTACTACTATTTAAGGACCAAAGTGGTTTGGATCCAGAACCATTACATAACTTTCATCAAAAGTGACATCACTGCTTTCCTCTATCACCCTGTTTCTTTTGTTCAGAACTGTATAGGCTGCAGCGTGAAGGCAATATCCAAGAAAGATACCTTCATCAGCCTTCGGTGATCCCTATTGTTCTTGATATAGCAACGACAGCCAAAGATGTGAAAGAATTTGATGTTGGGCTTCCTCTTGTTCATTGCTTCATAGGGAGTGACTTCAAGCCTGTTGTTGTTTAGGGATCTGTTTTGAGTGAAACAAGTGGCTGCTGTGGCTTTAGCCCATAAGTATTGTGATAGTTTTGTGAAGATCAACATAGATCGGGCAGCTTAACATAGTGTCCGGTTCTTTCCTTCAACTACACCATTCTGTTGTGGAGTGTAGGGTGCAGAAAAATTGTGCTATCTAAGGCGTTGTTCTTGAATTCGCCAACATTGTAACTTCTCAATGTTCTAAGTGGCTTGCCTACCCTAACTTCTATGTAGCAGATGAAGTTGATTAGCTTATTGGTGGTTTCAGATTTGTTTCGCAGAAAGTACACCCAAGTGAATTTGGTATGGTCGTCCACAATCATAAGAATGTATTTCTTACCACTTAAGCTAGGAACTGTAGTGGGACCATACAAATCAATATGTATAAGCTGAAGAGGTTTGGATATACTATGTTTTGTTATAATTTTGTCTGGTGATTTGGAGATTTTGCCTTGTTCACATGCAGCACAAAGTATATCATTGTCAAGTTTTAATAATGGTAGTCCTCTTACAAGATCATTTCCAATGATTTTGTTGATATAACCAAAGTTGAGGTGAGAGAGTCATCTATTCCACAACCAACTAATGTCAGAGGTAGCTTTGGAAATAAGACAAATATAAGGAGTTCCCTCTATTAGTTCAATATCAAGAGGATACATGTTCCCATTTTGTGGGGAATCAACAAGGATGCGCTTGTTGGTATCCATAATTAAACTCTTGGTTTTGGTGAACATGATCATTGTCACAAAGCTGTGCAACACTGATAAGGTTATGTTTAAGACCGTCTACATACGCTACACGTTTAACAGTAAAGTTTCCGTTTGATATGTTTCCTTGTCCCATAACTTCTCCCTTCATGTTGTTTCCAAACGTAACATACTAACCAGGTGTTGTGATTTTGAAATCTCTTAGATATGCTTTGTGCCTGGTCATGTTCCTGGAGCAACCACTATCAATGTACCATGTATCGTCATGTGCTACCCTGGCACAAAAATCCTGCAATTAGAGAGAAGGTTTCGGTACCCTTGTAGATTTGGGTCCTTGAGTGTTAGCTTCCTTTGTACTTGTGGGAGTTGGGACAATCTTTTCTTGTTTTGCATTAACCTCTCTGGGTTTTGCTTGGTTTTTTGTGACCTTCGTTTTTGTGTTCCTAGGAGTCTTCTTTTGAGGTTTGGTTTGTGGGAAGAATGGATAGTTCACAAACATTCCAAATTGATCAAACATGGGAAATTGGGTATTTCCCCCGAATTGATTAATCATTGGAAACCTAGAGTTTCCCCCAAACATGTGATTCCCTCCTATGGATGGAGAAAAACCACAATATGGACCAAGAATATAATTCATAGGGTTATTTCTATTCTGATACATGAAAGGGTTGGTTTGAATAGGCCTTGGTCTCATCATTTCAGACAAATCAGGAAGATCGTTAGGTCTGAAATTATTATGATAGTGAATTCCAGTTTGGTTTGGAAATCCATAATTTGAGAAACCATGATTGGAAGGAGAGGTTCTTTGAGTCCTTGAAGTTTTGGGAGGACTGGTATGTTTGGTCTTCCCTTGGCTTGGCTTAGCCTTAGGTATTCTCTTGGTTTTCCTATCCTTATCATTATTTGTAGTCTTAACCACTTTGGGTTTTGAAGGATGGACTATAGTTGGACCTTGGTCTTTAGAGACAATAATTTTCTCTTTTCCCTTATCTTTAGAGACATTAGTTGGATTTACAATTGTCTCCTGTGGTTTAGGACTGGGTGAAGAGATTTTGATTGGAACAAAAGGTCTCTTAAGTATTTTAACAACAGTTTTATCATTACTCGCAGTCTTCAAGGTGTTATCCTTGTTGATTGGAGTTGGATATTTTCTAATCTGTTGTTACTTAAAATATTTACATCCTAAGTCCTTTGTTCCAGAGACAGAAGCACTAAGAGATGGAAATGTTTCTTGACTGAGAAATTCAATGGGCTCAGTCTTGGAATATCCTACTGGCTCATATGATATGGGCTTTTTATCACTAGATTTAGAGTCAGGGATATTTGTTTTTTCAGAAGTCGCATCTTCTGAATTGAAACTTTCCATGGTAGGACACTCAAGAGAAAATTCTACTAGAGAGTCAGAACCAGCACCCGAGTCTGGAAGATCATGGGATGATGTAACTTCCAAAGGGATGCTTAAGGATGAAGTGGCAATTACATCGAGATTACAAGTTACCACCTCTTCATGATCCTCATTGTCTCCAGTGAAGTGACTTGCATCACATGCTAACAACTCTGGTTGAGTGTTGAGACCCATGATTTCCTTGTTCATTTCATCATAACCAATACCATATTTGACCCATGATGGTTTTGTTCCCTTAAGAATAGCACGTTAGTTCTGTTCGAGAAGGGTTTTGGATGTCTTATAACTATTGATTCGGGCGTACATCTCACGATTGTCTTTTGCAATAATGTCATGTTGATTCAATATAATTTCGTATTGTTCAACTGACGTAAGATGTGCCTCAGTATTGATTGCAAGGTCATTTTCTAACTTAGCCATACGACATCTCAGTTCTTCAAGTCTAAACTGAGTATCACCCAGTTCATCTTTGTAGTAACTGACACAATATTCAGCATTGGTGACATATTCTTTGATCATTTCAGAAATATGGTCAATGTCATCATTAAAAGGCTCAATAGTTAAATGATTATCACGAAGCATAAAACGTACATTTTCAACAACTTGTTGATGGAGAGGAGAAGGCTCTTTGTCATCATCAGCCATGAAGCAGAAGTAGTTCTTGTAGGCTTCAGTTTATTCTGGTTGCTCTACTTCATCATCTGTTTCCCAGACTTCCACACTTGGAGTTTCCATGACCATGAAGGCTTTGTCTTTTGACTGCTTCTTGATTTGCTCCGCTTTTTGTATGTAGCATGCTTTCTCTTTGACCTTCTTGGTTTTCATTTTGCAATCCTTGGTAAAATGTTTTTCACCTTGACAGTTGTGGCACCTGATTACTTTATTATCTTCATGGGACTTCAACTTGTTATCTTGAACCCTTGTGTTCATCCTTTAAGAATTGTAACTTTCAGAATTTAAATTCTGAGAGTTGAAGCTTTGTTGATTGTTGCTTCCTCCTTGGAAGTTTTTAGAGTTCTTATCATAGTGTTGGGGTTGATGATAACTTCGGGCTCTTAAGTTCCCAATTGGCTTGTTCACAAACTTCTTGAAATTTGGATTGAACTTGGCTAGGAGTGCCAAGCATTATTTATACTCCTTTTCCTCATTGATTTGAGGAGATTCCATTGTGGTTCCAGTGAAAGCTTGATGATTAGCTAGATACCCATCTACAATCTGAAGAAGTTGTTGGGTTGACATGTACGGATTCTGGTTGTACTGTTGAGCCATACTCGAACTTTGATAAGGATATGCTCCATATCCTTGGTTGGTAAACTGATCAGCAAAGTGGTTTGGGATTGGATTGTGATGTGCAATCAAGTTTTGAGAATGATTTGCCATGAGTGTTGAATTTCCCAGGGCAAGTCCTTAATTATCAAAAGGATTTTCTTGAGCTAGCTTTTTGACCTTTGGCTCATGTTGTTGCAGTTCAGCATACAGATCAAACAGAGACATGGTGTCTAGATTGATTATAGTTTGCAGTATGATCATATGCAATGTATCCCATTTCGGAGATAAACTGTTCAAGAATTTCATATTGAAATACTTTTGCGATCTTTCTCCTTTGAGTATCTTCACCCTATTTACAATAATGTTGTACCTAGAATATGCATCAAAGAGAGTTTCATGAGGTAACATCTTGAAGTTGCCCATGTCTGTCAATGCAGCTTTCTTCCCGTTTGCGAGGATCTTGTCAGTTCCCTCGAATCGTTTCTTGAGTGCGTTCCAGACATTGAAAGGTGAACAATTATCTTCATCAGCAAGTTTCTCATAGATGTCATGTGGAATTCTAGATAAGAGTTCTTGCATGGCCTTAGCCTCAAACTTCTTGATTTTCCTGTCACGAAGTTGAGTAGGAGAGGAAACAAATCCAGAGATAACTTTTGAGGTTTTAGGAGAGACATCAGCTTCAGGAACTCTGATGTCCTTCAAAATTATGGAGTATGTTTCCCAGTGGAGACGAAGGTCTAGATGTCAGAGTCATGACCTTCTAGGTAGTACTTGATGCGATTTGCCCAAGAAGTGTACTCACTAGGCACAAGGATAGGTGCACGATTTCCTACTCCAAGACTGTTTGCAACTGAAACTGAAGAGAGAACATTTTGATTTGGATTCACACTTACCATTGAAAACAGGTGATAATAGTTTGAAACTTCAAAAAAAATTTGTGAAAATTTTTCTAAGTCTCAAAGTCGATCACTCAAGCTCTGATACCAACTGAAGAAATGAGAAAAATTCAGCAAACCTAGACTAGAATAGTCCATGCGTTGAAAATACTGAAGCAGAGTTTCAGAATCGTCAAGTGGTAAGTAATGCAGAAAATAAAGAGTTGTGAATCAATCAAATTAATAGAAAAATGTTTTTTAATGTTCAAGATCAATGATTCAAATGTTTCTCAAATTCATGAAGATTCAATTACAAGTGTTTGAACGTAGAAAACACTAAAACTCTCAATTGGCTCTCTGAAGACTTGTCTAGGGAACAATTTGTGCATAATGAGCAGGAATGATCAGAAAAGAGCTAGGAAGAGCGACTTTATAATGGATCCCAAGGGGCCTATTTATATGCTTTGGAAAAGCCCATGACATGGCTTGACCAATCAGGTGTTGACACGTCATCATGACTAAGTCATCAGTTGACACCTTTGCCCTACTTAACGGAGAATGGGTGGAATATTCCAATTCCGTTATATTATGTTAAGGTTCCATCCAAGTTATAAGTCTTCATAATTCTTGAACCTTCATGATCAATAGTGAAAATGTCATGAGCATCATGATGCTCAATTGTCTTCTTAGATGCCATCAACTTCCGGAAGTGTTGTTGATCATGTTGAGTAGTTTCTTGAATGTTGGACTATGTCTTGAACTTGAAGATGTACCACCACATGTTCGTGATGGACCATGGACGGAATTCATGTTCCTTTGAGCAATTAGACGTGTCTTCAATATACATGATGATTCATGTGCAGACTTATTGAGCTATCAACGTGATCATGTTGATCCATTGACTTGAGTTGAGCCACCAAGTGTTCTTGTTGAGCCATAGAGTTGTAAATGAGTCAACAATGTTTCTGGCGAGCCATTAATATTCCAAATGATCCATCAGTGTCTTGATGTTCCACATATGATCTAGATGTGCCATCTGAGATCATGATGATCCAACTAGCTTTCAGCAAGTGATCCATGTCAACAGCAGGTGCTCCATGTGTACATCAAGTGCTCCATGTTCAACTTCAAGTGCTCCAACATCTGATTCTTCAAACACTTGTTGAATCTACGGTATCTTTCCAACAATTCATAGCTGCCACAAACATACATAATTATCCTGTCCAGGAGGCATATCCTACTTATCCTCAACATTATCATGCACCCGCAGTTCCCCTGCACCTGCACCATCACCTATAGTCAACCCCATAAACCATAGAAGAAGCTTGACCATATGTATTCAAGGTTTGCAGATAATTACACTTCATTGGAACAGGTAGAATTTCATGAATTTTTCTTATATAGTTTGCAAAATTTCATTTATCCTATCATATGGTCACTAGATATGTCAATCTTATATAGAATTTGGATAATTGGTTTTGTCTTTAGTATTTTGATAACTTCTGGTACGCTAATGATTCTTGGAGAGATTTTTTTTTTCAAAAATATGTTATACTTTTGTAATATTATGCATTGTATTGTAGTCTATGCAAGTTGTTGCTAATTTTTTTGTATGATAGTGGAAATTATCACATTCATATGGATTGTTATCTAGTAGGTTTAGTTGAAAGCTTTCACAATTACTAAAATGACAGTTCCAAATTTTTAGCACAAGTGACTGAAGGTACTGGTAACATTTACGTTATTACCCTTTTTGTTCTTTTTCCTTCTTTGTGATGTGATACTGTATAAGAAGCACACTAAGTCTAACTAACCAGTTACTTACAAATAGGTTTAAGGTCTTTTAAAAGAAAAAGTGTGCATCATATTGGAGATGATTTAAATCCCTGTGAACAAGCAACAACCATTATCAGGAAAATTTTGTTGCCTTTGATGAAGATAACTTGACTCCCTATTATGGTTTTAGAGACAGTATAGTAATTTCATTATTTACAATTGAAAATCCAATAAAAATATATCTTCATAAAAATCTTACATTTTTTGTTATAAAATGGCAGCATCAACATACAATCAAGATGTTTTATGCTTTTATCCTGAAGAAGGATTTGTAATGGATTTGAGGAAGTCTTGAATAGATATAGGGGAATTTTCACTCATTTAAAGCTTACAGGTTTGAGATCTTATACTCTATAATTTGTTTCTTCATATCTTGAATGCTACATAAAATTTACCATTTTGCCCTTTTAACCTCTATGTTTGTATTTTATGTTTTACAAGAATCAGTATGTGATATCTTTGATTTCATCTCATATTTTTATATAATGCTTTCAAATTTTCATTACCAAAAGTTTATCAAGATTATATCATTGTTAGATTCATAAACCAAATGTTGATTTTGGTGTTTTGTGAATCATAATCTTTGAAGTGACCTGCCTTTGTGGAGTTTGTAGTTAGGTTTACTAGATTTGGGGGAACACTGGTGGTAGCTATGTTTATCAATCTGACTTTCATCCATAAGTTTTGAAGACGATATCTACATTTAATGACATAAAAGAACAATTTGAAGGTCAGCTTTTTGGTCGTTTTGTTGAGAAAAACATCAAATAATGCACTTTTTAGAGTATGTTATAGTTTGTATTTACATAATACACGCAGTTATGATTTTTCATTTATTTTAGGTATTGGGATTACAAATACATCCAAAACGACATTCTTTTGCTCTTGTCATTTTGTTTAGTCAAACCGATCATTATTCTTTTTTTATATCTATTAAAAGCATTATTTATGTACACATGGAACTGAATGTCATTAAAACTTTATAAGGAACATCATATTAATTGAATGGAAGCGGAGTCTTACATGACAGTTTCTCACATGATGGTTAGGTGGATTTATCCAAAGGATGCTTAATGATTTGTAGGGATCTAGGAAATTTTGATTTTCTGAACTATTGGTGCAACTTACTTGCATTGCAACCATAAGAGGTTTATGTTGGAATAGTGTCTAAGGCTGCAACTATATTAGGCAAAGTATTTGATCCGGTTGTGCATGGTCCTTTTGGGTTGCCTTCACCATAGCAACTTGATAGGATGATTTAATAAGAGAGAGTAAATATTATTAATATATTATGGGAATAATATAATGAATAATATATTGTTATTTGATTAATATAAGTCATAGAATTAATTAGAATTAATTTGGTGACTTAAAGAGGTTAATTAAATAAAGGGGTATAAACTGTCAATTGTTTGATAGTTAAGCTTTAGACTGAAAATCCTTATAGATATACTAGGGACGAATTCTAGAAGCTAAAGGATAACTAAATTCGTCCATGGCTTATCTAAGGAAAGGATTTGGATAGCCTTAAGAGAAGATTATCCAATTAGGGTTTAGGTTGTAACCCTTAAGGAGTCTACAAGTATAAATAGATCCCATGGGCAAGGGAAATCGGCACCTCTCCTAAAGTAAGAGAACCCTGGCCGATTTCCTTCTCTCTCCTCTCTCCTAAATCATCTTTCTTGCTATTGGTGTTTGTAAGCCATTAGAGGAGTGACATTTGTGACTCTAGAAGCTCCAAGACCACAAGATCAACAAGGAACTCAAAGGTATGATTCTAGATCTGTTTCAATGTTGTTATTTAACCTAATTAGTCATTAGAAGTCTTGGATTCAAAGCATGTTTAATTAGAATGCCTAGATCCGAGCATTAGCGTTTTGCATGCGCACATAGGAAAGTTCTTATGGCTAAAACCCATTAGTGGTATCAGAGCCTAGCTTGGTTTTCTTTAAATTGTTGCTTTATTAACTGAAACAAACCTGCAAAATTCGATTTTTTGGTTTCTGAGTCATGGACTCGGCGAGTCTCAAAGTGGACTCGGCGAGTAGGCCTGACTCGGCGAGTCCCTTTGTGCACTCGGCGAGTCCAGGCGTCAGGAATGACCAGATTCGGGAATTCTTTGTAATTATCTTATGGAAACTTACCTTAATCATAATAGATCAACATAAATCCGATTTTTTGATAAATATAACAATTATCTTGATCTAGTTAAAAGTAATTATCAACTAATAAAATATTTAATTTCCTTATATGATAATTAATTGAATATTTTGATTATTTTTGGTAACTATCTTAAAAGAAATCTTGAATAAATCAAATCAAAGATAATTAGAAAATTAATTGTTAATTGGAATTATTTGTTATTTGATCCTCCATGTTTTAAATGTTTAAAACTTGCCCTCAAGTTTTGAAATTTATATTTATGATTAAAAAGTTTTAATTTAGACAACTTAAATTTCAAAAACCTAGATTTTAAAAGGTTTAAAATACAACCCTATACTAATATGATATTACTAGTATAATATATATATATATATATATATATATATATATATATATATATATATATATATATATATATATGTATAACTAAATGCTAGTCTTACCGTTAGTAGACCTCATTCACGAAGCCAATCTATAAGGTGGGTATAAGGTTGCGGCCTATAAAATGGCGCTTAATGGGTGTACACTCACACCCACCGCTTGCTTGATTGGTGGAGGGTCGTTAGCCGAACGGGTAGGATAGGGCAACCTCTTCCTCTCATTAAAAGTATAATAAGTAATACAAAGTAACTACACATTTTTTTTAAAAAAATTTCCCAATCTTAGTTACTTTAGGAAAAGTGAATCGATGCAATCCCATGAAATTACACTTTGCACCCTTGCTAAGAAGTTAGTGGAGCGTGTGTGGTTTACCGACACACTAATTGGTTCTAAGCAAAGGTGGCAAAGGGTGATTCATTGTTTATCATAGTTCGATGGAGCGTGTGTGGTTTACCGGCACATCGAATAGGTGATCGTTACAATGAAGGCACCATGTGAATTTGCATGGTAATTCACACCCGCTTTGTGATCCTCGGCATCCCAATCACAAATAAGAGGGGCATATCGAGATTTAAACATGCCATTGAATAGTTTCAATGAATCTCATCCGAACCTAGGAATTCTAAAAAACACTTAGGACTAATAGTTTAGGTTTTTGTGATGGAGAATTAGTGAATCGTCATTCACTTACCTTCAATTTGTTTGCATGTTAGATTACGGCATCCCTTTTCTAATATGTAAATGTCATTGTTGGATCCTAGCCCTAATTTTTCTTATTGGGTGATAATTAGGGATTCATATTCTAATCTATCTTTGTCCTTTTCTAATTATAGATGTCGAACGCAAACAACGCTGCTGCTAGTTCTTTCACGTTGATGAGCCTTTGCCAAAAGGTCACTTTTGATGGAACGAACTGTAGCGAATGGATAAGATACATTCGCACCATTGCTCGCTATGAGGACAAGGAGTATGTCCTTGATGAGAAGCTCGAGAAAATCAACACCGAAATCGCTACTCCAGCCGAAATCACCGCCTTTGAAACTCATGAGCGAGATGCAACGAAGGTACATTGCATCATGATTGCTACCATGAACTCCGAATTCCAAAAGTCCTACGAGGACATGTACCCGTACGAGATGCACCAAGACTTATTGGAGAGGTACCACCAAAACGCGAGACAAGAGCGTTATGAGATTTTCACCAACATGATTTCCGCTAAGATGAGTCATGGAGAATCTCTTACCGTGCACTTGCAAAAGATGCAAAGGTATGTCGACCGCCTTCGCAAGTTAAATGTTGACTTTGGGGAAGACTTGGCGATCGACATGGTGCTTCACTCTTTGCCTCCGATGTACAACCAATTTAGGATGACCTACCACATGAACAAAGAAGAGGTCACCCTAAGCAAGCTCCAAGGTCTCTTGAGGGTTGCTGAGAGCAACTTCAAAGACAAGTCTGTTGCACCTGCTCCCAATCCGACTGAGGAAAGGGAAAGAAGAGGAAGGCTTCATCAAAGAACTATCGCAAGGTCAAAAACCGAGATGGTGCCTCTTCTAGTGGGACCAAAGTTGATCCCGCTAAGCCCTGTCCTAACCCGAATGAGGCAGAGTGCCACCACTGCCATAAGATAGGACATTGGAAGAGAAGCTGCCCAGAGTACCTGCAAGCAATCAAAGAAGGAAAGATCAAGCCATCTTTCGCAGGTATATACACAATCAAATCTAACGATTCTAATCATGCTATTTCTTGGGTTCTTGATACCGGTTGTGGTTACCACATTTGTTCTAATGTGCAGGGACTAAGAAGAAGTAGGGATGTGGAGCAAGGAAGAATCAATCTAATCATGGGGAACAGAAGATCGTCGCCTGTGACCAAGATTGGAGTGTATTCTTTAGTGCTTAGGAATAATTTGTGTTTAGATTTGAACAATTGTTGCTATTCGCCAGAAATGGCTAGAAACATCATTTCATTTCATGGTTTATATATACAAGGATTTAGATTTTCTTTTAATAATGAGAATGGTTCTATTTTGGCTTATCTAAATGGTGTCTTTTACTTTGAAGCTATACCATGTAATGGAATATATGAAACCGTTATGATTGTTGATAACTTAGGAAATGATGTTTTGAATATTGATTATTCCACTAGTATGGATAAAGCATCCTTGTGGCATTGTCGTCTTGGACATGTCAACAAGAAACGCATAGCCCAACTCCAAAAGGATGGAGTGTTGGAGTCATTCGACCTTAGGGAAGATGACACATGCGAGTCTTGCTTGCTTGGAAAGATGACTAAGTCACCTTTTACGAGTACATGTGAAAGGGGCGAGGGTCTATTGGACCTAATACATACCGATGTATGTGGACCGTTTAGATCAACCACGAAGGATGGGAACCGCTTCTACGTGACTTTTACCGATGACTATAGTAGATATGGGTATATCTACTTAATCAAGCAAAAGTCAGAAACCTTTGAAAAGTTCAAAGAGTTCAAGAATGAAGTGGAGAATCAATTGGGCAGGAAAATCAAGATGCTTCGATCCGATCGAGGAGGAGAGTATCTAAGTCTTGAATTCCACGATTATCTCAAGGAGTGTGGAATAGTTTCACAATTGACGCCTCCTAGGACACCGCAGTTGAATGGTGTGGCAGAAAGGCGTAATCGAACCTTATTGGATATGGTTTGCTCTATGATGAGTCGTGCTTCACTACCTATCTCTTTTTGGGGGTATGCCTTAGAGACTGCCGCCCATATCCTTAACCGAGTCCCTACTAAGAAGGTTGCCAAAACACCTCACGAGATGTGGACAGGGAAAGCTCCCTCATTGGCACATATCAAGGTTTGGGGTTGCGAGGCTTTCGTAAGACGAGATACTCACAACAAGCTCGAACCTCGAAGTGAGCGATGTATTTTGATCGGCTACCCGCAGACATCCTTTGGATATCTCTTCTATAGACCGAAGGACAATGTGGTCTTCGTTGCGAGGAGAAGAGTTTTCCGAGAACTCATAAGCCAAGGAGACAGTGGGAGGCAAATCGAGCTTGAAGAGATTCAAGAGTCGATAGATGAAGGAACCTCTACCGCTGGCACTCAACCCGAGGAGGAAACTCCGGTTGAACCGATTGACGAGTCCTTACCTCTTAGACGTTCCGATAGAGTTAGAGTTCAACCCCAGTTTTATGGTTTTCATATTACTACCGAAGGGGACACGTATATTAGTTATGGTACACTAATAAATCTTGATGAACCTAATAGCTATAAGGAAGCCATGGCAGGCCCGGAGTCTGCGAAATGGAAAGAGGCAATGGATAGCGAGGTCCAATCCATGTATGATAACCAATTTTGGAATTTGGTTGATTATGTGCCCGGACGTAAGACCGTTAGGTGCAAGTGGATCTTTAAAAAGAAGACCGACGTGGATGGAAACGTGCACACATATAAAGCGCGATTGGTTGCGAAGGGCTTCACTCAAACTCCCGGAGTTGACTATGATGAGACCTTCTCACCAGTTGCGAAGATTAAATCTATTAGAGTGATGCTAGCTATTGCCGCATTTCATGATTATGAGATTTGGCAAATGGATGTCAAGACCGCTTTCCTTAATGGAAAGTTGGCTGAGGATGTTTACATGGCTCAGCAGGAGGGGTTTGTGGATCCGAAGCATCCAAATAGAGTGTGTAAGCTTGAGAAGTCCATTTATGGACTTAAGCAAGCGTCTCGCAGATGGAATCTTTGCTTCGATGAGAAAGTCAAAGAGTTTGGATTTGTACGAAGTGAAGACGAGTCTTGTGTATATGTCAAAGCCAGTGGGAGTATAGTAAGCTTCCTCGTTCTATATGTCGATGACATATTACTCATAGGAAACGACATCCCGACTCTGCAGGAAGTTAAGTCCTGGCTCGGGAAGTGCTTCGCTATGAAGGACCTCGGAGAGGCTTCTTACATTTTGGGAATAAGGATAGTGAGAGAAAGAAGTAAGAGACTAATCGGACTTAGTCAGAACACTTACTTAGAGAAGGTACTAAAACGTTTTAGTATGGAAAACTCGAAGAAGGGAGAATTACCGATACAAAGTAATGCCAAGTTGAGTAAGACTCAAAGTCCGAGTACCGAAGCCGAGATAGCAGAAATGAGCCGAGTACCATACGCTTCCGCAGTTGGCTCAATCATGTATGCTATGACTTGCACTCGCCCTGATGTAGCCTTCGCTTTGAGCATGGTTAGTAGATATCAAGGGAACCCTGGCAGAGCACATTGGATTGCGGTGAAGAATATCCTTAAGTACCTTCGGAGGACGAAGGAATGGTTCTTAGTCCTCGGAGGGAGTGATGACTTGAAGGTGCGAGGGTATAGTGACGCCAGTTTTCAGACCGACAGGGACAATTACCGTTCGCAGTCGGGCTGGGTCTTTACCCTAAATGGAGGAGCAGTGACATGGAAGAGTTCCAAGCAGGAAACCGTAGTTGATTCAATGTGCGAATCAGAGTACATTGCAGCGAGCGAAGCGTCGAAGGAGGCAATATGGCTAAAGAACTTCATCGGTGATCTTGGAGTTGTACCTGCCATAAAAGAGCCAATGGATATTTTCTGTGATAACGAAGGTGCGGTTGCCTTGACCAAGGAACCGAGGGATCATGGTATATCGACAGAAAATATCACTTCATTAGACATCGTGTAGAAGAAGGACAACTCGTAGTGAAGAGGATATCATCAGAAGATAACCCAGCAGATCCGCTTACGAAGGGACTGAGTAGGGTTAAGCACTTACAGCATGCTAGGAGTATTGGGCTGAAGGATGATATTAGCATAGATTAGATAGTATTAGAAACGTGTAATAGATAAATGTAATTAACATTTGATTATTAAATAAAGGAGTTTTATTTATGAGTAATGTTACTGTCTTATGTTAATTGTTTAACTATTGTTTCACTTTGCATGTTTTGACTTCCGGAATAATTGACATTATTAGGAATAATAGAATTGTTCAAATTATCCACAATCGTTCATATGTTGGAAGTAGATATGAATGAAGATTGTCATGAATTGGTATGTAGATTGTCTAAATGGTGTTAGACATAGCAAAGGGTTGCTGCAACGTTCATGAGTGCTTATGAACTAGTTTTGAGCATTGGAACAAACCCGCGCTTGCTGGAATCACCTTATGGAATAAGATATAAAAAGGGTGATCGCAAGCCGATAATATCATATAGTCTTAAAACCTAGATATATGGTTTGTTATTTGTTAATTGGTTGTACATTGATAATGCGAAAACGCATCAGTAACTCGGTGTTATAAAACGCATTGTTGTGTATAGTTGATTAATGAATAAGTAAATGCATATAAGTCGAAGTTTATCTGTAACTTTTATCTAAGAAGGTAAAAGCGATATCTCGGCCGCTCGATGATTTGATTTGACTTATGTGCCGGGCCCGGTCAGAACTGAATTGATGTGTTCGATTAAGTTCTATATCAAATAAATCAGAGATCGAGAAACCTAAATGCTTGACTCACCATTCCATAGGATTGTCAGCATGATATCTAACAGAGGACTGTACGATCTCTTATCTAAAGGACAAGATTGATTAGATCAGAGTTTGACAGCGTCTTTGAGAGCTACGATTGCAAACCGAATTGTACTTGTGCATATAGTTACTAGACTTATCCAAGTGGGAGACTGTTGGAATAGTGTCTAAGGCTGCAACTATATTAGGCAAAGTATTTGATCCGGTTGTGCATGGTCCTTTTGGGTTGCCTTCACCATAGCAACTTGATAGGATGATTTAATAAGAGAGAGTAAATATTATTAATATATTATGGGAATAATATAATGAATAATATATTGTTATTTGATTAATATAAGTCATAGAATTAATTAGAATTAATTTGGTGACTTAAAGAGGTTAATTAAATAAAGGGGTATAAACTGTCAATTGTTTGATAGTTAAGCTTTAGACTGAAAATCCTTATAGATATACTAGGGACGAATTCTAGAAGCTAAAGGATAGCTAAATTCGTCCATGGCTTATCTAAGGAAAGGATTTGGATAGCCTTAAGAGAAGATTATCCAATTAGGGTTTAGGTTGTAACCCTTAAGGAGTCTACAAGTATAAATAGATCCCATGGGCAAGGGAAATCGGCACCTCTCCTAAAGTAAGAGAACCCTGGCCAATTTCCTTCTCTCTCCTCTCTCCTAAATCATCTTTCTTGCTATTGGTGTTTGTAAGCTATCAGAGGAGTGACATTTGTGACTCTAGAAGCTCCAAGACCACAAGATCAACAAGGAACTCAAAGGTATGATTCTAGATCTGTTTCAATGTTGTTATTTAACCTAGTTAGCCATTAGAAGTCTTGGATTCAAAGTATGTATAATTAGAAAGCCTAGATCCGAGCATTAGGGTTTTGCATGCGCACATAGGAAAGTTCTTATAGCTAAAACCCATCAATTTATTTAATATCCCTTGCAAAACTCAAATCGGTTAAATTGTAGTTGTTAGCATAGGATGAACTACACTTTGTTAAACATAGCATCTAAAAGAGCTGATTTTTTTAGTTTGGATATAAAATTATTTAAAAAATTTGCAAGTTCTTGCACTCACTAACGGAAAGTTTCCTCCTTAGTCATGTTGTTATATAGATATTGCAAAACCATGATTATTTTGTAAACTCATGTGAAAGCTCATTATTATCTTATATATGCTAACCTTTTCTTTAATTCACTGAAAACAGGACTGATGTTGCGGTTGGATGAATTGCTCAGGGAACACATAGATATTATTGTCGTATTTCCTTTGCTTAGAATTTGGAACACACAAAGCAAAAATGGTTTTAATTCCTATTTTTGGACCAGACACTTTATACTCATCTCCATTATGATGAGTATGTGAATTTAGAGAGGATCCATTATGTGATTTAACTTTTAATTTTGATTTCCCCATATCTCGCACTGTATCTCCCTATATATTGGGTTGACTCCATTGTACCTCTCTTTTATCTCATAAATTTCTTATGTTAACCACATACCCCAAACCACACAGCGGTGCTCCATTAGCCATGTTGATGTCGCCACTCAGCTTTGACATTGTCTAATGCTATTATGAATCTATCGAGTACAAAAAAATCACATTTTCTATCATCTATTTTTTTTTTCATGGAGGAAATTCAACGACAAAATGGAACTGCATTGCTATTCGTTGTAGTTAACCTTCTAATGTTATTGTACTTGAACTTACTGCAAAAATAACTGCAATGAATGTATGCTGGTATAGTGAACAAAAAAATAAGTTTGTATGTTTTTGTATAATTGAAAAAAAAATGAACAAAATAAGTACAAAAAATAATGAAGTTCATAGTAGAATGCTTTAATTGGAACAAATGAAAGTTGATGTTATACAAGAAAGTAAAATCGGTCTATTGTTTTAGATGGAATTCCAAAGGTAGACTCAACTTCTGTTGTATTGTATGACTATGTACCTAACAAGAAACTATCTGTTGAAATGAACTATTCGATACAAAATAGTCTACCAAAAGGCCGCAATGAATAGCTCACGTCTAAAGGAAACTAATCATCACATTAACACTATCTTTCGAAATAAACTATTTGCCGTCCGGCGCTTAGCGCAGATAAACGACTAGTGTGTGTGTGTGTGTATATATATATATATATACACACACACACACAAAGGGGAGGGTTCATGCGAAAATGCAAATAATTTGCGAAAACGTGAAAACAACGAAAACCTATGAGATTGTGCCACTTCAACCATATATTTTGGAATAGAATGCATCCAAACTTTCAACTACATAATGATAGTCGATGATACATGAGAAATTGTTTCATATTTGCAAAACATGCTTTTCTGACATTTTTATGATGAAAACTTGAATTTAAAAGTGGTTAACGATATGAAAAAGAAAACGGTTGTTAAAACTACCTTTAAATCTATATTATATAATATCCTCTAATGCAAACTTATTATCTTTAATTTATTGCTAATAAATTTAATTTCTAAAGTACATGTGTTTGACTTTTTATAAGATGAAATTTGTTTCCACGTTTTCACAATATATTTATGTTTACGCATTAACCTATATATATATATATATATATATATATATATATATATATATATATATATATATATATATATATATATATATATATATATATATATATATATATATATATATATATATATATATATATATATATATATGGAAAAAGGACTTAAATTTTTGCTACATTAGCCAACCTTTTTTTGTTATACCCACAGAATGGTACCGCACTTTAATTTTATGTATTTTTTTTTTTTAAACTATTTAATTTAGATTGAAACTTTAAAATTCCATTAATTTAAAATAAGAATACAAAACAAGAAATTCTATTTTCAAAACATAACCATAACTAAGGAAGCCTTAGAACTAAAAGTTACAATAGAAACAAATCAATTCTTTCAATCCGAACAAGAATTTCGGCTTCAACGTTGCTTAAAATATCGAGTTTTCTTTTCATCATTTTCGTGGCAAACATCACTTTAATAAGCAACTCATTTTGTGACGAAGAGAAAGATGATAATGACATTTTAAAGGAATTTGAGAAGTGATGAAAGAAGTATTTGTTGGTATAAAATGATTGAGGTGGTTATTATTTATATACGATAAAAAAAAAAAAAAAAAAAAAAAAAAAAAAAAAAACCCACCATTGAAGGACGTTGACAAGATCTTGCCGAGTTCGTCATACTCCGTGTCTCCGCGATCACGGCACAGTGTTTGCCGTGTCCAAAATACTCTAACTAAGCTCTGTCATGGTGCTTGCGGAACCGCTCCGAATAGTTTTATTAAAGCCACACGTAGTCGTAGATGTTATAGTAAACTGAGTTAGCAAGTAATAGTACGTAGTAGGGATGAGCAAAAACCGATCCGAAAACCAAAAAAAAACCCGACAAAACCGAAACCGAAAAACGGAAACCAAACCAATAACCAACTCTTTTATCTTTTATTGGTGTTAAGCTTTGATCTTTTAAACTCTTTTATGCTTTTAAAATACTAAAATTCGTACTCTTTATTTTAATATATTTAAAATAGATACAATATTATTTATCACAATGTAGTTTCACTAGTTGTGAACCCAAAAACTAGAAAAAAAAAACAAGAGCTCATAAACCCACAGTTTAAAACCGAAAACGCATAATCCCAACCCGGAAAACCGAAAAACCGAGACATGCAAAAACCGGACCCATATGGGTTTAAAAAACGAAAAACCGACTATCTACGGTTTGGTTTGGTTTTAGCTGAAAATCAACCCAAACCGACCTATGGTCATCCCTAATACCTAGGTAATGGAGTGGACTTTCTGTAAGAGAATGATGACCTTAAAATTAGTTTTTAAAAAGTCAAAAGTCAAATGTATTAATTGTGCGTTTAATAAGGCGAAAAACTTTGTTTATGGATTAAAACAAAATAAAAGTAAATGCATCTTACATAATCGATTTATATATTTATTTGAGTTTACTTACGATTTCGAATTTAATATAACTTCTTTTTAAAAATATACAACCAAATACCATAAAAGAATGCATAAATAGGAGTTGAATCATATGTCATGACAACATTGATTTATTTGATTATTATGAAAACCACAGGTAGAGTTTGATAGTAAAATGAGGTGGTAGGGAGTATCACGTAGGCAATGGAGTTGACTTTGTTTAAAAATACGCTGACTTTTAAATTTAATTTTAGGATTGTCAAACACAAAAGTATTACATACTTATTAAAAGATAAAAACTTATATATTAGTGATAAAATACGTAAACTCACTTTGGGTGCATGGAAGGTGCTTTATACTACTATTATAAAAAATATAACACAAAATCCCTGATACCATTGCTTACACAAAATCTCAATAGAAAATGTAACACAACAAAAGTTTATAGGCAATACTATAACACAAAAATAAATATAAGTAAAAACATATAGAAAGGTTCGGTCTAGACGGTAGGCAATTCGGACAACCGCACATGGCCTATGTTTCTAACGAGCCCAAAATTACTGGAGTATATATACATGTAAAAATTTAACTTTTGTACTTTGAATCTTTGGTGCCCAAGTTAGCCAACCTCAAATCATCTAAACTTAGGCTATGTTTGGCGTAATAACTGAAAAGCTGGTTGTTAGCTGAAAAGCTAACTGATAAAAAATAAGGTTTGGGAAAACTAGCTGAAATATATAAAATTACATAAAAGGACATTTAAGAATATATGTTTCTATAATTAATTAAGGCGTGTATTTGGAAAATTTTAAAAAAGCTCCTAAAAAGCTAGTCTAAGTAACTTTTCGAAAAGCTATCTTATAAGCTACTTTTTGGCTTACCAAACACGACAACATAAAAAAACTCAAAAAATAAGCTAGCTGTGGCGCGCCAAACATAGCCTAAGTGAGCTGGAAGGAACTGAACATACATTTGGCTTGGAAAGAACGAAAGAAGTTGGAAGGATACACATATAAGAGACTGGGATAACATGAATTAGGGCGCCATATCCGTGTGGGAACCAAATCGACGTACTTGACTCCTTGTTAATCTCGGCATCAAAAGATGTGAATCTCGATTCTCGACATCAAAGACGTATTTGATTTTTATTATGATATTTTGCTTCTGATTTTCACTCTCGAATCATGACTCTCGTCTTCTCCTCTTGACATCTCTTCTTCACTGTCTCGACTTCTCGCTATGGAATCCAAATGACGTGATTGTTTCGTTTTGATTCTCACTCTCGACCTCATAAGACGTGATTTTTTTATAACTTTTTTGTTTCTTGTTTCTAGTTTTGATTTTCTGACCATAGGCTCAAAACTTCTAGGTTCTAATTATTGTTTCTAATTATTGTTTGCATATCAGATTTCTAAAGTCGATTCTTTCAGCCTGAACTTAGTGTTCTAAGTTTCAGACTTTTTTACTTAATCATCATATTTGGTAATTTTAAACTGTTAATCTGCCGAAAGTAGATAGATTCTTAATAAGATCAAGATTCTTCCCGGACGTAAGAACCTTAATCGTCCCACCTGTGATTTGAGAAACATGGAATTCTCTAAAAGAAATAGTCAAAGACTTTTTATTTAATGCATAAATTAAATAATCCCTATAAATCCCTATTTATAATGCCTTGCTAACGTGATAAGCTACCTAAAACCAAATCCTAAATAAAAGGAAAGCCTAAACAGAATCTGAAACAAAATAAATAAAAGAAAAACTAAATATAAGGAAACATTTAAATTATCCTGATCTGGAAATCTATTTCTTGTGCCGGTAGACTTCATCAAACCGACCCATACGGGCCGTATCATTACTCCCCTCCCAAACACGCACCTTGTCCTCAAGGTGAAACTCAGGAAAACGCAAATCCGAATCAGTAAAACCTTCCCAAGTGGCCTCATACATGGGTAAATCCTTCAAACGAATTAAAACCTCATGCCCCATTGCCCCATTACGAATTCACTACAAGAAATGGGACCTATAGGGACAAAAAATGTCGTCTCTATAGGTTAGGAAGTCGTCCCTATAGGTTGCTGTGACGACAAGTCGTCCCTATAGCCTTTGTCGCTATAGCCCTGTCGCAACAGATCGTTTTTGGCGTCGCAATAAATATTGTCGCCATAGATACCTTTTAGAGACGAGATATCGTTGTTGTTGGTCCTTGGTTGTCGTCTCCATTGCAGGATCTACAGGGACGACATGTCGTCCCCATATCTAGATCTATAGCAACAAAATGTCGTCTCCATAGATATTGTACAGAATTTACATTCAGCTGCTATTTTTTGTTTATTTTCCGGTTTTCTCAAACATAAAAGAGCAAAAACAGTATATTTAACTAAAAAAACGTAAAATATCATAAAATAATATCAAAACATTTGAATATCTTTTACAATTGTTTAGCAAAACATACAACATAATTTGAAATTGTTTAAAAGTTACATACAATTTGATAAGTGCACTAGTCTCTTAAAGTATCCAAAGGGTGTGGTGTGTTCAAGAAAACTAAATTGCATCACCACATTCACACCTGAAACATACAAAGCATAATAAACTATTTCTATCAGATTATACTTTCCAATGACCATGAAATGCAAACCAAGTACACATGTATAGAAAAATGATTTATGAAACTGAAAATCCAAGTTTCAAACAACAAATAGGCGACATGATATATAGAAACATGATTCATTTAGTTTGGTAGTTTACCTTGATGAACCTGTTAAGTACATACATGCTCTTTTATTATGTTTGTTGTCCACATACAATGAGTTATCTACAATTTACCTCTTTTATTAGAGTATCAGTATAAAGTTAACTGAATATTGTCTAGGCCTTTCTTTCCATTGCTATTCTGTGATGGTCTACTCATTGCATTATCCTCTAGTGATATTTGCATCAAGTATTAATTATCTCTGGAAGATTAACCCACTCCCATGTCTCATTTGTTGTACTAATGTCATATTATCATAAACTAGTGCATGTCGACCCTGAAAGCCATATCAAGATTGTTTTTTTAGCATAAAATTTGGAGGTGGAGCTGCAAGCAAGATCAAATTACCTCAACGGTTTTGTAATCTGTTATAGCAGCTTCATAAAAATTGTTCCAATCAATGGGGAGAATGATGATGTTTCAGCAGACTCATTTACAAGTGGCCCAGAAGTCACACGATTACCAAGTTGCCCCCTCCCACTTGGCCCTGATGGAGGGTACTGCATTTTAAGGGAAGATCCTCATGTGAAATTTTTGTTTGCAAAAGAAAGGAACAGATGAAAAAAAGAATCTGAGTCCATACCTTCATGTGAAAAGCAACAGTTTGTTCCACAAATTCTATCAAATCATATACTAATGCCTCCTCATTTTGAATTGCACAAAAAAGTCGAAATCAAGATTAGTGAAACAATTACACTTTGGAGTGGCATCCTTATCAACTCATATGAGAAGTATGCTATTTAATAATGCTATCTAATGTTCAAAACATAAAAAAATATGAAGATAATGATAAATTATACCACTCTTTTTGCATACTCTTGCAAGCAATTTCCCCAGTTAAATTCCTACAAAGATGAAAGCAGGGTCGTTGCACATCTGTTTTCATGCTTATGGATGTACCTTTTGGTACATGAACACCCTAGCCCTACCTCCCCGCAGACAAAATAAAAAGCATCCAAAATTTTTCTATAAGCAAACACGAACATAATGCTCAATTAAAAATTTCTTATGCTAAATTCATCCGGCTTAACTTTCTCTTCTAGTGAAGATGTAACTTATCATAAGTTCTACATACAATAAATCCACATGAATTCAGCTCAATTTGTTTAGATCACAGAGTCATTGGGATTTGTAAAACAAATATGAGATTTAACTATAATATTTCACATACAACCTACGTGGATTTTTGGTATGGTCTCAGATAATCTTCAGAAATAAGCCATTTGAAAATACAATAACCTTGCTTCCGCCAAAGAAAACGTACAAATCAATATTGAAAACAAATATGTATTGAATTTGAGTTTGTTCGTTATCATCATTGTTTACCTATATCCCAATTCTAGTTTCAAACACAAAATTGCTAACATACACCTCAATTACAGTTTCAAACAGAGACTTACTAACCTGGTAGCCGGATTAGGGCTTGTATTTGATAGAATTCGTAACCGGATGTGAAAAGGAAGCCGGTATTCAGAATCGGTTAAAACTAATAGTAGTTATTGATCCCGACGGTGGTGTTTGAAAATTAGCATGAGAATCTATAGAGATAGGATGAAGGTGAGGAAGTTGCCTGAGGAGAAGATAATGGTTGAAATTAGGGAGGGGGAGAATCTCCAATCTAGAGTGAGAGACAGAGAGATATACTGATAATTGAGTGTGTGTGTGTGTGTGTGTGTGAATGAAACAAAGGAGATTGTTTGCTGATTTAAGGCTTAGAAAAGTACGGGGACGACAAGTCGTCCCTATACCCTTCCCTAAAACGCGCCTTTTTTACCCACTTTACATGTTGAGACCACTATAGTAGCAAACGGCAAAAGAAAATTCTAAACTCTATGGAGACGACATGTCTTCTCTTTAGGGTGTCTATAATGACGACATTTGTCGTCCCTATAGATCTGGTGTCTATAGATCCTTATTCTTGTAGTGATTCCCTCCACCTGATCACGGCTTAGTGAATAAAAACTACTAAAACATAATCAGATAAATCATATAAATCACATTATAACTTATTTCCCACTTATGTAACAATTAATTTATATAACTAGTGGTATTATCATAACCAACCTTTCAGTGATAATCTATTTCTTATTCATAATCTATCCCTCAGTCAATAATTTATCTCTTGGTCTTTAATCTATTTCTCAATTACGATCAATCTCTCAATTAGTGATCTCTCTCTCTCTCTCTCTCTCTCTCTTATGATCTATCTTTCAGTAAAAATTAATTTATCAATATCTCTCACTATCATAATCTATATTTCTCATTATTAACAAAATCTCTCTATTAAGATCTATCTCTTTCAATGAGAATTAATCTCTTTATCCTAATCTGTCTCTTGTTCATTACTAATCCAACAATCATGATCTATCTTTTGATTCTAATTAATCTATCAAATATAGAGTATTTCTCATTAATGTTCTAACTCATACAAATGAATAATTTCTCAAAAAAATCAATTTGTTTAAATCTCTGTACAATTCGTACATTGCATATCACAGATATCATAAATTTCATGTACTCCATATCAAAAATCTAAGATAAGCAATTACTCATAAATAATCTATCTTTTAACGTATTATATCTCTTAGTTGTAATCTATCACATCAATCAAATATTTATCTTTCAGAATAATCGACTTCTCAAATATAAATTAATTTCTCTTTAACAATTAATCATGTGAATCATGTAATGTATAACAAAGATAGTACATTAATAGATGTTAGAGTAGTGTTACTCACCTGGCTAGTTAAAAGACTAATTCCAATATTGGTTTCAATACTTCACTGCCGATTAGCTCGTCATGTGGTAGCACCAAATCATTAAATAAAAAGTTTCTCAAAAAATTTTATAACTCACTACTAGCTACCATCAGTGTAACATCCCGAGTTCAGGAGTGCAAGTTCAGGGTTCAAAGTGTAAATGTGAAAAGGGCAACTCGGCGAGTCCATGGGTGGACTCAGCGAGTAGGGTCGCGATTATGGTCGCGTGTGAAGTGTCTAACTCAGCGAGTCGGTGGCTGGACTCGGTGAGTTGGTGCTGTGTGGAAAAAACCCTAATCCCGGGGGTTGAGCCCTATATAAAGGACATGATATCCTGCCCCCAGCCTCTTTGCCTTCCCTTTGAGTTCCAGAAGCCCTAGTTTCGTGTGAGCTTTCCTTGTGAGAGGTTGGAGCCTTTGAGGAGGGAATCTTGGAGAGAAATCGAAGAGCAAGAAGGTTGGAGCAAGGGGATTTGCAGAGATTTAGCTTATTCATCAGTTGGAGCTTTCATTTGAGGTAATAATCTGCTGTTTGAGCTTTTGTGCATCTAGATTCATCATTTTGGGAAGAATAGCTTGTGATATGTTGAGTTTGGAGGTTAGATCTGAGGTTGCTACCTCAGATCTGGAATGGAGAAGGACTAGAGTGCATTAAAGTCCCTGTTCTTGAGTGATTGGTGAAGCCACTTTGTCCCAAACCCTATCCCAAGAGTGTATTATGCTTAGATCTCTTTGGAATCACGTAAAGTTTGCCACTTTACGTGATGGATGGGTTGTAGAAGGGTAGATCTATGGTTTGGATCATCTGCATGGCCTGGAAAGCTTCTGTATGGATTAAGATCTAGAGGTACTCGGCGAGTCACAAAGGTGTACTCGGCGAGTTGCTTGAAGATGGGCAGGAACTCAGCGAGTTGGAAGAACAACTCGGCGAGTTGGTTGAAGATAGCCTTGGACTCGACGAGTCTGGTCGTGAGGTCCTAACCTTCTTCTGGTTGAGCCATGAATCGGTGATTCGAGGACTCTGTGAGTTGAGTGCGAGGGGACTCAGAGTTGTGGGACTCGGCGAGTCTCGGGGTGACTCGGCGAGTAGAGTCAGTCAGGAGGTTGACTTTGACTTTGACTTTGACTTTGACCAAGGGTTGACCAGTTGACTTCCAGGGTCATTTTGATAATTTTTGGCATTTGTTTTGAGTTCAGTGTTGGTGTTGGCTAGTGGTGGAGATCGTGTCAGTGGTCGGAGCAACTCGGTCTTATCTTTTCAGTCGACAGTTGCGAGGTGAGTTATCCTCACTATATCGACAGGGTCTACGCCACCAAGGCCAACCCTTTATCGGATGGAAATCCGAGTAGTTTGTTGTTATGTTATTGCTTTGCTATGTTGCATCCTGGTAGTTAGGATGGTATGTGATAGAGACCTGGTTAGGGTCGGTATCCTGGATTATAGGATGATGCTATGCTAGTGACCGGTTAGGTCGGTATCCTGGTAGGGATGGGCTATGTATGTGATCTGCTAGATTGATTAATTAATTGTGAATTGCTATATGATTATATGTTTATGTGCACATGGTTGGTTAACTGGGGTTGGGTTGAGGTGGGTCCTGCTTTGTGCTGTAGGCCAACATACCCAGGGCGGACCGGATATTCTGAAGGCCCAACGAGCGGTCCTGATAGGCTGTAGACCCCACGAGGGTGGACCAGACGTACCCAGGCTTGGAGAATGGACCAGGCCGACTGAAGGCCCGGTGCGGGCGGACCGGTCATACTGTAGACTCAGAGAGTGGACCAGGTGGGTTGATGGCCCGGTGCGGGCGGACCAACCACACTGCAGACTCGATGGATATTGCTAGACTCGGAGGGTGGACCAGGTGGGCTGAAGGCCTGGTGCAACGGACCAGTCACATAGTAGACCTGAAGTGCATGGTTGTTCTGTTTGATTGTGTTATGTTATGCGTGGTATATGTGGTTGGTATTTTGGGGGTATCTCACTAAGCTTTCGGGCTTACAGTTGTGGTTTAATATTTTTCAGGTTCTTCAGGAGACCGTGGCAAGGCAAAGGCGTGATCGTACCGCTCCTCATGATTATGTTTTATGATATGTTTCTGGGAAGACTCTGAAAATAATTGTATTGGAAACCTTTTTGTAATAACTTAAACCGGGTTGTTTTTGAAAAGTTTAAATTGGCTTGAATTCTATGGATGTTACAATCAGGCACCTCTTGTCACCAAACTAATGAAATCTCATAATATTATCATAATAGGCTTAACCTGTAAGCTATTAGCTAAATCTCTCATAACGAGTATTTCTCAATTATTAGGCTTTATAACCCTTACAGTTTCAACTAAATCTTTAATCTTAAGATTTACCTACGAATCTTACCAACGAGTTCATAGCAGCACCCTTTCACGAACTCCCAGAATACACTCGGGTCTATTAAATCTTAATAATAATCAAATATCATAAATATGATTTAACGGGTGAAATATACCTCAGTGTGTCCCATAACTCGACTCTATATCATCCGTAAAACAATATAACTTCACGTAGTAATCTCCCGCAAAGGACTCCCGAGCAGCTTATCCGATACAGTATGCCAAAACTCCCTCAAATCACACGAGATGCTTACATTCATACTCTGGGCATCGCCACGTCATCGTCATATATTCGCCACGTCGTGATGGTCAATAGAATCCATCATTTTCCATGTGTCCACTCTCATTTCACATGTCTCAGTGACTCGAATTGTGCCATGTCGTGGGAATCAAATTGCCACATTTTGATGTCTGATTAACACATGTGCCTGTGACTCACTCATTTCCATGTCGTCGCAAACTTACGACCACGTCGTGGTGTTTAAAAGCTGACTGTTGACTTTGACTTCAATTGACTTTCTCAAAATAGCACAGTACTTTCATCTCAACTTTAGACGACCCTAACATTCTTATATGAACTCCATTTTCGACATTATTTATATCCAAGATTTATTTCACCTAATCGTCTTATATCATTTTATACCTTCTAAAGTGGTACATAGTCACGAAAGATAGGTATTACAAGTTATTTCCCTTTTAATAAGATTTCTTCCTCGGAATCTTGTTAAGTAAGGGTATATGAACTAAATATCTTTTCTTGTGTTATGAAATACTCGCAAGTAATTTAAATTAATCTTTCTCTTAAATATTCTTCAATAACTCATTAGCCATAGTCTCAAACTATAATTACTCTCTTATCTCCGTTTATCATATGTTTCTCGTTAAAGATGTTATTCAAACTTTTACTACAACAGGACTCAACATCATATCATTTCTCTTTATATTCAACTAAAAACACATCTTTTACATGTATTCAAAATTTTCTCTACTCTTATTTTCTCACGCCTCCTCTTAGTTTAAACAACTCACATATTTCTCATATGTTTAGACATGTCTTGCATCTTTAATTTACTATCCTTTTTATCTAACTCTTTGGTAATGATCGATTTGAATTTATGGGGAAATTAGTCTAACCATTACAAATCGATACTCCTCTTAATCATTAACGTTTTTCTAAAATATCAAGATCAATCTATATTCCTACTATTTTTCAAAATATTAATCATCTCATTCTCAACTAGAAGTAGTTCACGTATTATCACTCAAAGTCGGCTATTTTCTCTTAGCATTTTCTCATTTATTGTTTGGTAATCGATTTACGACTCACTTTATAAGTTACAAGTATATCACTAATTATCAAATATATAAACAAGAAACTTATTAAGTCTATCACATAATGAATATCGATTAATCACTCCACATATTGATCCATGGAGAATCACATATCAACTACTATCACTCAGTTCTCAATTGTTTTACCAGTTCTCATAATAGTCAAATTAATCTTGTTATTCCTTGTGGTACATACAAAGTAGTTAATCCACTCGAATATCTAAAAATCACTCAAATCACTTGGGTTAATCACTCAGATTACTGTAATTAAATATCCATTGTTTAATTCAATTTCTCCTATCACTAGGTCAATCTCTCAAATCAATGACTCAAATTAATTACTCTAATAAATCACTTCGATCAATATCAATTATTTAGATTAATTTCAGTTGCTCATATCAATATAAATTGTTCATATCTATCTCTTCGATCAGTATAAGTCACTCAGTTGAATCACTTAAATTACTCAGATTAATCGACCACTCAAATCAATCGCTCTAATCAATATCAAGCATTCTATTCAATCTCACTAAATCACTCAGATCGTTCACTCAATTGAATATAATCAATTTGGTAAAATTATTTACTCAAATTATTAATTGATCATTTTAACTGATTATTCTCTAGACCCCTTTTTGATACTCAATTATGAAATTGTTTCTTTGGTAACTTACAATTTCTTAGATCAATTACGATAGACATTTTTGTTGTAGTTGCTAGGTGTATGCATCACGATTGTACATAACGTCATATTAGATAAACATTCAAATATTTGATTCTACCGTAAGCCCACAACCACACAAGGAACATGAAATATGGCTGAATCAAGCATCTTAGGTTATAAAATCCTAGTATAGGTAATCTACTCATATGCACATAAATTACTTAGATTAATTACTCTTGATATTTGAATTAATTAATCGAACTATTCGAATTAGTTACTTAGATCAATTATTTTGCTCATTCACTTAGATTAGTCACTCTGATCAATTTCTCAATTTCATGAAGTCAATTACTCAAGTTAATATTATTTGCTTTGATCTTTCACTCGAATTCATTGGTTACTTAAATAAAATTTTCATATTAATCAATCTTAATCAAAATCAATCATTCATATCAATTAATTGAATCACTTAGATCAATATCATCTACTCATGTTGATTACTCGAATTAACATCATTTACTCATATTGGTTACTCAAACTAATCATATTAGATCTCATATTAGGATTAGGCTTCATAAACTCTCAGAGACTTAATCAAAAATATTGTCTTCGTGAGTAAACCCAATCACCTCTCATGTGTCTAAACATGTAAGTCTCAATCGACTACATGAAATGATCTTAGCACCTCTCATAGAACAATCATGCAAGTCTATCAATCGCCTACATGAAATAATCATGTAAGTCTATGATCTCAATCAGAATTCTCACTTATGTAAATCTTTTACACAATAAGGTACAACCACCTCTCATGGATTCATTATGTAAATCTCATGATCTTAATAAAATGTTCTCATTATAGTTTCTCACATTATCTTGACTGAGGAGTTATTGTTGGATTTGGTGTCTAAGCCCATACTATAATTGGTATGTACTTGACCTGATAGTAGCATGGTCCTTTTGGGTTGCCTTCACCATAGCAATTTGATAGGATGGATACTGAAGAAAGAGTTTAATTATGAGTAATTAATATATTATAAAAATAATATATTAATTAAGAAATCATATAATTTAATTAGTTTTGATCAAGAATTAATTTGGAATTAATTTAGTGATCAAAAGAGACTGATTAAATTACCGGGGACTGATTAGGTGAATCAGTAATACTTATAGTTTGGGCTAATGATCCATATTAATTAGGTATGGATGAAGTCTTTGTGAAGGTCCATGAAGATTTTGTCCAAGGGCCGTTCAAGAGGATTATTGGATTGCTTAAGGCCTAAGCAAATGAATTAGGGTTTCTAAGGTTAAAACCCTAATGATCTTTGTAACGCCCGCATTTCCAGGCTAGGCATAATTATTGATGCAACAGTCTAGGTTAACCTTTGTAACATTTTTGAAGTATTAATGATGAAATATTTGAGCATTATGTGAATCAGGTGAATTATGTGTTTATTTTCTTAATTGTTATAATTTAATGAATTAAGAATAAAATGAGCGTCATAATGAAATGTTAGATAAGCCCAACATCTTTACATAAAGTTGTAGTGGTTGAAATAAGGATTGCGGATATATAAAGAACGCCGAAATCCGAGTTAAAACGAAGAAGTTATGATCTGTCAAAGTCTCGCGACAGAACCGGCACGACACTGAATGACGAAAAATATGAAATTAAGATAGAGAGATATCTAGCCTTAGTGATCTAAATGAAAGTTGTAGAGTTCGTTAAACCGAGAACGTGCATAAAAAGAATGCCCAAATCTGACTTCGTATGAGGAAGTTATGATTTTTCTGAAGTTTCGACTTAGCAGTATGCGGCCCGAATCCTTGATTTAATATCGAGTGATTTTTAGCCGAAACAATCTACATGTTAATCGAAGATCTCATCGATAGTACTGAAACGATAAAAAGATCGGCAAAAACGGACGTCAGATGAAGAAGTTATGAATTTATAACGGAATTTTCCTGTCTCGGCCTACTAAGAATAATATAAAAGTAATATATTTATAATATATTAAAAATAAATTCAAAATTAGCCAATGGAGTCTAAACGAGATTTGTAAAGCATAATCTCACCTACGCGTGGATATAAAGAACGTCAAAAATGGAGCTCGTATGCGAAAGTTGTGAATTTCTAAAGTTCAGGGCACGAAACCCAGTACTATGTCTGAGTTCATGACGTAAACACTGCGTTCACGACGTGAATTCAGAGATTTCACCCTTCTGGAGCTGGCAGACCCAAGTGGACGAGTGACGCATGCAGTGACGATCAAGCCCTATGACGTGAGCATTAGAAACTCACGACGTGAACCCAGAAAATTCACCCTATAAATAGAAATCAAGGGTCAGCCGATTTTGGTTGCTCCTCCCTTACTCTCTCACCCTCGATACTCTCTCTAAGCCCAATTTTAACCCCCCAAAGCCCCGGTATCATCCCGAGACCCGAAGCGAGTCCCGAAGCCCGAAGATCCCGAGAAGAAAAGAGTTTCTGAACCGAAGCTCTGCCTGCGAGAAGCCTGGTGTGTGAAGATCATCTAGTTTCACCGAAGAATACTACTTTTAAAGCCGTAGTGTTGTCCGATCATCTTCTGATCAAGTGAGTGTGTATTTACTTTCTTCTAACACATAGATATGAAGTATCTCTATAATAATACGTGTTATGTGTTGCATATTATCTGTTATCTGGATTGAGTATTGAATGGATATATTATACATGATTTAAAGTTGTATATGTATGTTTATATATATATATATATATATATATATATATATATATATATATATATATATATATATTATCTACTAAAATGTTGGGGTAAATCATGGGTAGATAGTTGATGTGTGATAAACTGATGAGAGGTCTCGATGTTGTTGTTGTCGACCTAGTCATCTAGCGGAGTATGGATGATGACCACGGACTCTTTCTAGACAGTCTTGTGGAATGCTAGAAGGTTCATAACCTGTAGGTGTTGTGAACGATGTGTTCACCAGTGTACTCTATCCTCCTCATGGTTGCCTTGAGGACATCTATTGCTGAGGAAACCCCTTGCAGTAATGTCTGTCCCGATGAAAATCCTAGATTAGGTCCCTTGTAATAGATGTTGTTTTAGGGACGTAAAGTGAGGATAACGGGAATGGGTAATTAGGTTATAGTTGGTTGATGAAATTAAATATAATTATTTATTGTGGGTTGAAAACCCTATATGCTCACCAGGCTCCCAAGCCTGACCCACTCAGTTTATTTGTATTACAGGAAGTGGTGTGAGGGCATAAGATGGATGAATCATGAAGTTGTTTTGTTTATGAGCCTGTATATATATATATATATATATATATATATATATATATAATTGTTGTATGGCATGTAATATGTCGTTTATGCTTTTTGGTCTGTATCGGAACATGACATCCCGAGTTTTGATTATATAATGAAAATACATTTCTTTATGAAATGCTTTAGTAAATATTAATTTATCATATTTTGTTTTTGGGAACAAATTCCGCAACTCTTTTAAATCAAAAGGATTTACTCCGAAATTATTTTTAAAGCATAAATGAAACCGGTCTTTTCTGGCTGTGATTTTAGGGATGTCACAGTTGGTATCAGAGCATTTATTTAAGCGAACTCGGAATTTTTAGGATTTGTAGACTTAAACTTAGAATGCTAAGTGAAGTTGTGAGATATGTGTCTGTTATATTTTAGACACGAGCACTAGTTTACTTTAGGAAAATTGCCTAAAATGCATTTATGTGCTAAATGATATATGTTTGCCATATATGATATTATTTGTTCGGATCAATGGTCTGTTGCCGACCGGATCTGGAAACCTTATGTGTGTAGGATTCTAAGCGTACGTCTACGAATTTAGAACTAGCATGTAAACGTTTCAGAGTAATAAGGATGATTTGAATATCTAACGTGAATGAGGATCTAAAATTCACCTTATTCGGTGTATAGATCAAGAATGGTGAGAACGAGGAGTGGAGTTGGAAATGCTGATGAAAACAGGAATTAAATACCAGTGATTGAGCAAATACATGTTGTAGCAGCAGCACCTGAGCCGATAACAATGGCTGGTGTACAATTGATGATCCAGACGATGTTGGATCGTCAGATGGAAGAAACAAGACGTCTTCTTAGGCAGAATCGTGAAGAAATGTCAATTCAAGTGGAAGAGCCCGAGGAGAATGGAGGGAACTCGGAGGGAGAAAACATCAGTGGAACTGTTGGTCAAGCCAACCCACCGGTGGTTAGACACAACAACTAGGATGGAGGAAATGATGGGCGTGGGTGTAAATACAAGGATTTCATGGCATCTAAACCACCACGTCTATCTGAAAGCCCGACGCCGGTGCAAGTTTTGGACTGGATCTCCGAAATGGAGACAATGTTTGAAAGTTGCGAATTCAGCAATAGGCAAAAGACCGCTCTTGCGATCCCTCTGCTAAAATCTAGCGTGTTGAGTTGGTGGAAATTGTTGGTTGACTCTATGCCCAAGGGAGAAGCGAGCAAAATGTCTTGGGAAGACTTTGTGGAACAACTGAAACTGCAATACTGCTTCGAACAGGACCTTCTGGAAATCAATAATGAGTTTTAGAATTTGAAGAAGGGGAAATTGAGCGTTACTGAATATGCTGCTAGTTTCACAAAAAAGATAAGCTTATCCCATATTTAGTACCAACATAACTCTCTAAGGTCAATAAGTTTTCCCTCGGACTACCAACGAACTATGGTCCAATGGTTAAGCAAGCAACCACATTGAAAGCGGCCATCTGGGCTGCTAGAAATGTTGAGACCCAGATCAGGGAGAAAGGTCTGGAGAGGTCATAGGTTGGTGAAAAGAGGAAAATTGATGGACCCTCGGGGTCCAGCAAAAAGGGTAAATTCTCGAAGTCTAGTTCGAGAGGAAGTGGAGGAGGTGAAGCGAAATGATGCAACAAATGCAAGAAGAAGCATCATGGGAAATGTGGCGGGGAAGCCACATGCTTGAAATATGGAAAGTCAGGGTATTATGCAAATGAATGCACCCCCACCAAGAAAGTTTGCTATGGTTGCGGTGAGGAAGGGCACATCTCGAGAGATTGTCCGAAGAAGAAGGAGGCAGCAAAACCCAACATTTTTCCAAAGCCGAAGGTGAGAGCATTCCAGAGGACACTGGAAGCTGCTAAAGATGAAGCTGATGTCGCTTCAGGTACCTTTCTCGTAAACAAATTGCCTGCCCAAACTTTATTTGATTCTGGAGCCAACTACTCCTTTATTTCGCATGAATTTGGTAGAAAACTAGCTTTGCCTGTCGATAGACTACATAATGCTTTATTAGTCGAAGTTGCTAGTGACAAGTTTGTACCTATTAGCCATCATATGAAAAACATATTAATTGACTTGAATGGGAATAAGTTCCACAAGGATTTATTTCCTATCGAACTTAAAGGTTTCGACATCGTTTTGGGAATGGATTGGATTAGCGCCAATGACGCCGAGATATTGTGCAGAAAGAAGATAGTCAAAGTAAACCTGCCTAGGAAAGAGTCGTTTATGGTGTATGGAGATAAGTAAATTCTAGAATCATTTCATTAATGAAAGCCAGAAAGTGTTTGGCCAAAGGATGTACATCGTATCTAGCATTTGTGATTGATGCTAAGAAGGAGAAAAAGGAGATGCGGAGCATTCCTGTCGTGTGTGATTATTCGGAAGCATTTCCTGAAGATCTTCCCGGATTACCGCCTAATCGACAAGTAGAATTCCGTATCGACTTGTTACCAGGGACGACGCCAATAGCAAAAGCACCTTATCGATTAGCACCGATGGAGATGAAGGAGTTGATGATGCAACTTCAGAGTTATTGGACAAAGGTTTCATTAGACCTAGTTCATCACCCTGGGGAGCTCCGGTGTTATTCGTGAAGAAGAAAGATGGAAGTATGAGAATGTGCATCGATTAAGAGAGCTGAACAAGGAAACAATAAAGAATAGATATCCATTGCCAATGATTGATGACCTATTCGATCAACTACAAGGTTCAATCTATTTTTCAAAGATCAACCTAAGGTCAGGATATCATCAGCTGAAGGTGAAAGAGCAGGATATAGAGAAGACTGCATTCAGAATGCAATATGGACACTACGTGTTCTTGGTTATGTTGTTTGGACTAACCAATGCTCTAGCAGCATTCATGGATTTAATGAACAGGGTTCGTAATCCGTTCCTAGATAAATCTGTGATAGTGTTCATAGATGACATTCTGATATACTCGAAGTGCCAAGAGGAGCATGGCAGACACTTGCGAGAAGTGTTAGAGGTCTTGAAGAAGGAGAAGTTGTATGCTAAGTTCACCAAATGTGATTTTTGGATTCGAGAAGTCCAATTCTTGGGTCACGTGGTCAACCAAGAAGGGATAATGGTTGATCCAGCAAAGATTGAAGCTGTGATGAAGTGGGAACAACCGAAAAGTCCCACGGAGATCCGAAGCATTTTAGGTTTACCTGGATATTACCAAAGGTTTATCCAAGGCTTTTCTTCGATCGCTAGTCCATTAACAGCTTTGACCCACAAAGGAGCTGCTTATGCTTGGAATGATAAACATAAAGAAGCATTTGAGAAGCTAAAGAAGAAGCCATGTGAGGCACCGATTCTTTTTCTACCCGATGGAGTTGAAGACTTCGCTGTTTATAGTGATGCGTCCGGGGTTGGATTGGGTTGTGTTTTGACCCAAAGAGATAAAGTGATTGCATATTGTCACACCCCAAAACCACGAACGGCGGAAACGTTCAGGGGTGGAGGACGTCATGTACAGTATCACAACAGTGTAAAATAGTAAACAAGCAACAACATCATCCATTGCATTATAAGTAAAGTTTTAATACATGTGTTCTTTCATTGTAATAAGACACCAAAAATATATAATCAAAATAAAAGACGAGACTTGTCTGCTCCGTCTTCTCAAAACCTGGCCACCGTACCTGTCTACTGATGACCTGAGAATACAAGTTATTTTGAAAGAGAGTATCAACTTTAAAGCTGGTGAATTCATAAGTATTTAAATGTCATTGACTTGCTTTGAAAAGCTATTTTAAAAGTTATGTAAACCTTTAAATGAAAATGTTGATGTAAGTATGAAAAGCCCTAGAAAATCCCTTATTTTCTATTAGTTTGAGATGTAGTCTTCTACCAAGACCCGAATGTTTTGTTATGACAATGTAGTCTTCTACCAAGACCCGAATGTTTTGTTATGACAATGTAGTCTTCTACCAAGACCTGAATGTTTTGTTATGATAATGTAGTCTTCTACCAAGACCCGAATGTTTTGTTATGATAATGTAGTCTTCTACCAAGACCCGAATGTTTTGTAAGTAAAATGATAGCTTTTCCTTTCTATTGACTAGTACTAAAAGTGCTTAGTCTAACTCATTGTTTATGTGAATATATCACAAAATAAAGTAAATAGGAAAAATATAATCATGTAAGTATTACCCTTGGATTACCAGGGTTAACACGACATCACTGAAGCAAAAGGTATAACCTAATGAACATCCGAAGATTGTTCAATTAACCTCTGTGGCGAACAGTAGGTTCCAGGAATGGTTAGTCCCGTAACTAACTTCACATCGTTGTAGTCGAAGTAAATAACCTAATGAACATCCGAAGATTGTTCACTTAACCTCTGTAGCGAACGGTAGGTTCCAGGAATGGTTAGTCCCGTAACTGTCTCCTAATATATGTAATAACAACCCAATCAACATCCGAAGATTGTCCAATTAACCTCTGTGGCGAACAGTAGGTTCCAGGAATGGTTAGTCCCGTAACTGACTCTACATCGCGATAAGCGAAATAGATAACCTAATGAACATCCGAAGATTGTCCAGTTAACCTCTGTAGCGAACAGTAGGTTCCATGAATGGTTAATACTGTAATTGACTCCCGTTGAACTGGGATGGGCTGGTTGATTTACTGAAAATACTAATAAATCATCTCCACGAATCGAGTTTCAAGTATTCCTATAAGTATACACAGGTAATTGTATCTACGTAAAGGTATTCATGTAATGTGTTCATGTAAGCGTATTCATGTATCATGTAAGCATATGTAAAGGTACTCATGTATCAGGTAATGTACTAGTAAAGACTCATGAATGAACTGACTCTTGTGTGATTTTCTGTAATAGGAATAATGTTTGATATCTTCTAACTATCCCTATGATAGTTAACTGAAAGGTAATTGGTTGTTCAAGTAGGTTTATACACTCTTACTACTCAAGGGTGTGAGAAACTAAATGACAGATGTAAACTATAACATCAATACATATATAAGAATATAAGTGTATATGCATAGTTTAGTTCAAGAATGTAAAATGGTTTTGTAAGACATTTAAGGGTTTTGAACAAATATAAAAGTGACTTGATGTCATTTTGATCAACATTTCAAAAGTAATACATTTGATAACAAAGTATTTTTAAAGATAGAAAACCATTTCATGCATCACATTTTTGTAGTATGTGAAATCTGTTTAATGAAAACACAGTTATAAAATACATATAGATGATTTAATAACATGCTGTTTTCTACTTGTTTTCCACCCCCCATTAAAGCATTTAAAATCATTTAAAACATTGATTAGGGGTATGAACTCACCTGTTGTGAGTGGTTCGATGAACTAGACGGTGTAGGATTGTTAGGTGTCAAGTGAGGACTTGTACACACACTACGATCCTAATGAACATATAATCACACATATATGCACTCAGTTAGTCTTAAGTTACTAATTGATAATGTTAAGACATCCTAGACATAATAAACACTTTATATAAGTGTTTTAAGCCCTAAGGATTGCATCTAAACTATTGTGGGACAAGGCACTTGTGTTTAGGGTTCCAAAGGACCCCATATATGAGTTTACTCTCCATATACCATCACACATGGAGTTTACGGTTGTAAACTCTTGAGTTTACGGCCGTAAACTCCAAGACTCAATGTCTTTGGTTGTTTTAAGGTGTTAAATAATCCCTAGAATTATTCCAACTTGGTGGTTAAGTCCTTGGAAGGGTTTAAGGCATAGAAACACTCCTTTGAGGAGTTTACGGCCCTAAGGCCATTTACCTTAGAGTTTGCGGCCGTAAACTCTTAAGGATGGGTGTTTTTGTTGCTTTCAAGTCTCTTGCACAAGTGGTATAGGCTCTAGACTTTTATTCCAAGCATATGAAGGCCTTAGGCACACTTTGGTGCCTTTGTTTGATGTTCACGGCCCAAGAACCTTATTAGGGCCGGGAACTCACTTAAAGGGGTGATTTTGATGTGTTTTAGTCCTTTAATTAAGTGAGAACAATTCTATGTAAATGTCTAATGCTTTAGGTGCCTTAAAAGCACCCTTTTGTCCAAGATTTTGGAGTTCACGGTCCAAGATCCTCTTGGGCCGTGAACACCCAACATTTGTGTTTCTTTGATGTTTTCATGTCCCATATACACTTATAAACAAGCCTAAGGCAGTAGTATATCTCGGGGGAAAGGCTAGGCATTGTTTCGGGAGTTTACCGCCCAAGAACACCTTGGGGAGTAAACTCCTAAATCTAGTGATTTAGCTATGTAATCTATGTTATGAACACATTTTAAGCTATATAACACTACTAGAGAGAGGTACTAACGATTTGGGATAAAAACCCGAAGATCTGTGAGAGAGAAAATGGCTTTTCTCTAGATGGAAATGCGAATAACGAATGAATTTGGTTCAGAATTCTATTTATAGTCCTTAGATATTTTTGGCAGAAAATATTTTTATTCCTGAAATGATTTCTAATATAACAGAGTGTTGGAATAACAGTGTTGCACAAAACCCTAGTGCATCCACTCTCCTAATATCTCCTTAAGTGTAAATCGTGAAAAACTGCCAAACTTATACCCGAAGTCTGGAATTTCATTGAAACTGTTCTAACCTCTATTGGCTTGATATGGTTTGTTCAGAATGGAAATTTCGGGTTGTCACACATATGCATCTCGACAGCTGAAAGAGCATGAAAAGAACTACCCGACTCATGATTTGGAGTTGGCAGTGGTAGTTTTTGCTCTAAAAATATGGAGGCATTACCTCTATTGCACGAAGTGCAAACTTTTCACAGATCATAAGAGTCTCCAATATCTCTTTAGTCAGAAAGAGTTGAATATGAGGAAACGACGCTGGCTAGAGTTACTTAAGGACTACGACTATGAGATACTTTACCATCCCGGTAAAGCTAACATCGTTGTTGATTCTCTCATTCGGAAAGTCAATCTTGAAAGAAAAAGGCCAAGAGCATTGAGAATTGAAGTTGTCTCAACAATTGTGGAAAGTATAAATAAATCTCAAGAGGAAGCTTCAGAGAAGAATGACTGAAAGGATGAACGTTTGGGAAAAACATTGGTGTTCGGTATAAACAGTCATGGACTGAAGGTGTTCCAAGACAGGAGGAGTCAGAGATCTTCTGATGGAAGAAGCTCACAAGACCATGTACTTGATTCATCCCGATAACACTAAAATGTATAAGGACCTGAAAACCTAATACTGGTGGCCGACGATGAAGCTTGATGTTGCAAAGTATGTGGCCAAGTATGTGACTTGTGCAAGGGTTAAGGCACAACATCAGAAACCATATGGGAGTTTAGAACCTTTACCTGTACCTATGGGTAAATGGGAAGACATCGCAATGGATTTTGTCACTAAACTACCCAGGACAAAGAGCGGTCACGACATGATTTGGGTGGTCATGGATCGTTTCACCAAGAGTGCACACTTCATAGCAGCCAAGGAAAAGTGGTCTATGGATAAGCTTGCGAATGCTTATGTGAAGGAACTTGTGAGACTTCATGGTATTCATCTAACAATTGTATCAGATCATGATAGTCGTTTCACGTCGCAATTTTGGAAAAGTCTATAAGAGGAAATGGGTACCAAGTTGTGTTTAAGTACAGCTTACCATCCACAGACTGATGGTCAGAGCGAAAGAACGATACAAACACTTGAAGATATGCTAAGAGCATGTACCCTGGAATTCCTAGGTAACTGGGATGAACATTTACCTTTAATAGAATTTTCCTAAAATAATAGTTTCCACTCGAGCATAAAGATGGCACCTTATCAAGCTTTGTACGGACAGAAGTGTCGTACGCCGTCTTATTGGCTTGAGGCTGGGGAAAAGCAGTTTATGGGACTGGAGATAGTCCATCAAACTGCTGAACAACTGAAAATAATCAGGGAAAGAATGTTAGCAACTCAAGATCGTTAAAAGAGCTATGCTGACAAGAAGCGAAGACCGATGACTTTTGAAGTTGGGGATTCGGTTTTACTTAAAGTCTCACCATGGAAGGGACTTATAAGATTTGGTAAAAGGGGAAAGTTGAGTCCAAGGTTTATTGGACCGTTTAAAGTTCTTTAGAGAATTAGGAACCAAGCTTACAAGCTCGAATTACCAGAAGAACTAAATGGTATTCATAACACTTTCCATGTGTGTTATTTGAGGAAGTTGACGAGGGAAGTTCCCAACATAATTCCAATTTCTGAACTAAGATTGGATGAGAACAAGAGGTTGATTGAATAACCTGAGGTAATCGTTGACCGAAAGACAAAGAAATTGCGACGCAAGATGGTCAAGTTGGTGCTTGTCCGTTCGAAACATACGAATGAGCCAAATCGCACATGGGAAACGGATAGTGACATGTTGAGTCGCTATCCGCATTTGTTTGTTGATGTGTGATTCTAGGGACATAATCAACCTAAGGGGGAGAGAATTGTAACACCTGCATTTCCAGGGTAGACATAATTGTTGATGTATTAGTTCTAGGTTAACCTTGATAACTCTTTTGAAGTATTAATGATGAAATATTTGAGTATTATGTGAATTATATGTTTATTTTCTTAATTATTATAATTTAATGAGTTAAGAATAAAATGAGTGTCAAAATGAAATGTTAGATAAGCCTGATATCTTTACATAAAGTTGTAGTGGTCGAAACAAGGATTACGGAGAAATAAATAACGCCGAAATCCAAGTTAAAACAAAGAAGTTATGATCTGTCAAAGTCTCGCGACAGAACCGGCACGACACTGAATGACGAAAAATATGAAATTAAGATAGAGAGATATCTAGCCTTAGTGATCTAAACAAAAGTTGTAGAGTTCGTTAAACCAAGAGCGTGCATAAAAATAACGCCCAAATCTTACTTCGTATGAGGAAGTTATGATTTTTCCGAAGTTTCGAATTAGCAGTATGCAGCCCGAATCCTCGATTTGAGATCGAGTGATTTTTAGTCGAAACAATCTAAATAAGAATCGAAGATCTCGTCGATAGTAGTGAAACGATAAAAAGATATGCGAGAACGGACGTCAGATGAAGAAGTTATGAATTTATAATGAAATTTTCCTGTCCTGGCCTACTAAAAATAATATAAAAGTAATATATTTATAATTTATTAAAAATAAATTCAAGATTAGCCAAGGAAGTCTTAAGGAGAGTTGTAGAGCATAATCTCACCTACGCGTGGATATAAAGAATGTCGAAAACGGAGCTCGTGTGCGAAATTTATGAATTTCTAAAGTCCGGGGCACGAAACCCGGTACTATGTTTGAGTTCACGACGAGAACACTGTGTTCACGACGTAAATTCAGAGATTTGACCCTTCCGGAGCTGGCAGACCCAACTGGACGAGTGACGCGTGCAGTGACGATCAAGCCCCACGACATGAGCATTAGAAACTCACGACGTGAACCCAAAAAATTCACCCTATAAATAGAAATCAAGGGTCAGCCGATTATGGTTGCTCCTCCCTTACTCTCTCACTCCCGATACTCTCTCTAAGCCCAATTTTAACCCCCCGAAGCCCCGGTATCATCCCGAGACCCGAAGCGAGTCCTGAAGCCTGAAGATCCCGAGAAGAAAAGAGTTTACGAGCCGAAGCTCTGCCTGTGAGTAGCCCGGTGTGTGAAGATCTTCTAGTTTCACCGAAGAATACTAGTTTTAAAGCCGTAGTGTTGTCCAATCATCTTCTGATCAAGTGAGTGTGTAGTTACTTTCTTATAACACATAGATATGAAGTATCTCTATAATAATATGTGTTATGTGTCTCATATTATCTGTTATCTGGTTTGAGTATTGAATGGATATATTATACATGATTTAAAGTTTTATATGTATGTTTTTATATATTTTTTATCTACTAAAATGCTGGGGTAAATCATGGGTATATAGTTGATGTGTGATAAACTGATGAGAGGCCTTAATTTTGTTGTTGTTGACCTAGTCATCTAGCGGAGTATGGATGACGACCACATACTCTTTCTAGACAGTCTTGTGGAACACTTGCAGGTTCATAACCTGTAGGTGTTGTGAACGATGTGTTCACCGGTGTACTCTATCCTCCTCATGGTTGCCTTGAGGACATCTATTGCTGAGGAAACCCCTTGCAGTAATGTCTGTCCCGATGAAAATCCTAGATTAGGTCCCTTGTAATAGATGTTGTTTTAGGGACGTAAAGTGAGGATAACGGGAATGGGTAATCAGGTTATAGTTGGTTGATGAAATTAAATATAATTATTTATTGTGGGTTGAAAACCCTATATGCTCACCAGGCTCCCAAGCCTGACCCATTCAGTTTATTTGTATTACAGGAAGTGGCGCGAGGGCATAAGATGAATGAATCATCAAGTTGTTTTGTTTATGAGCCTGTATATGTATATAACTGTTGTATGGCTTGTAATATGTCGTTTATGCTTTTTGGTCTGTATCGGAACATGACATCCCGAGTTTTGATTATATAATGAAAATACATTTATTTATGAAATGCTTTGGTAAATATTATTTTATCATATTTTGTTTTTGGGAACAAATTCCGCAACTCTTTTAAATCAAAAGGATTTACTCCAAAATTATTTTAAAAGCATAAATGAAACTGGTCTTTTCTGGCCGTGATTTTGGGGATGTCACATTCTTACACAATAAATAAGACCCCTTGCACTCCGAATATCGGCCCTGTGCTTCTAAGAGAAACCCTAGCTGATTTTTAAGTGCCTCCTAGCCTCTCTCTCATTTTCCTCCATTTGTTATTGGTGTTTGTGACTTATTAGAGGTACTAAGCTCTAAAAGGTTGAAGATCACTAGCTAGAACAAAGATGTATTCCTTTAACTTGTTTGTATGTTGTAATTCTCGAAAATTGTATGGTAGATTAGGGTTTATGCTTTGAATATTCAATATTGCATGTATAACTTGAGAAAACCTAGATCCAAAGCATTAGGGTTGCATGTGCACCATAGGATTGTTGTAGTGCTGAAAACCCATAAGTGTTATCAGGCATTAGGGTATTTTCTATTATATTTATGCATTGGTTGAATGTTCAAAGTTGAAGAAAATCGAAATCTACTCTCGGACTGACGAACTCGACAAGTCCATTATGGGACTTGACTAGTTCATTGCCTGACTCGATGAGTCGGCTCGTCTATTGGCAGAGTTTTCGGAATTTTGACCAGATTGGATTAGGATCATTATCAAAAACTATTTTTAAATCATAAAATTCGATTTTTCTGATAAAGTAATGATTATCCTCATCCAATTAAATGACAATTGTAAATTTTAGGATAAATACTAGATTATACGAAAAACTAATTATTTGTATTATTTGGTTTGGATTATCTTGCCATGTTAGTTGGATTAGGTTAAATTGGTAAAAGATAAAATTATATAGTTATTTTATAAGTTTAAATTTAATCCAAAAAGATTTTGAAAAGTTTCAAAATTTACCTCCATGTTTTGGAATTTAAAATTTAATTAAATAGTTTTGATTTTGAAATATTTAAATTCTAAACCATAGAGTTTTTAAAAGTTTAAAATTCAACCCTTATACTATCATAATACTAAAAGATTTATATATATATATATATATATATATATATATATATATATATATATATATATATATATTTATATATAAGATGAGTCAGTCTTACTATTAGTAGGCTTCATTCTTGAAGCCGATCTATAAGGGGGTATAAACAAACTTCCTATAAAATGGCGGTTGAATGAGTGTCCACTCTCACCAACTGCTTCCTTGATTGGTGGCGGGTCGTTAGCCGAACGGGTAGGATAGGACAAACTAATTCCTCATTAATAAGTATAATGATCTTATAAAGTAACTAAATGTTTTTCATAAATTTCTAATCTTAGTTACTTTAGGAAAAATGTGAAAATGATGTTATTCCATGAAATTGCACTTTGCACATTGCTAAGTCGTTGATGGAGCATGTGTGGTTAATCAACACACTAATTTAGGACTAACAAGGGTGGCAAAGGATAGCTCGATGTTTATCATAGATCAATGGAGCGTGTGTGGCTTACCGACACGTTGATTAGGTGATAAGTGACATCAAGAGTACCAAGCATATTTGCATGGTTATTCACACCTTGTTTGTGATCCTTGGTATCCCAGTCACAAATTTGAAGGGCATAATAGAGATTGAAACATGCCATTGAAAATTTCAATGAATCTCAAAGAACTAGGAATTTCATAAAACTTAATTCTTTCAAAATTTTGGTTTTGGGTGGTGAAATTGGTAAATCGTCATTTACCTCCCTTCAAATAATTTGCAATTAGATTATGACATCCCTTTTCTGAATGGTGAATTATGGTGTTTGGGTCCTAGCCTTAATATTTCATTAGGGTGTCAGATTTAGGATTTTCTATCTAATTAAGCTTGTTCTTCTTTTTTAAATGTCTACCTCCAACGCTTTTGCCTCCAACTCTTCTGGCTCTTTCTCCCTTATGAACTTATGCGGGAGGTTAATCTTTGATGGGTCCAACTTCAACGATTGGATTCATAACATAGGCATGGATCTTCAATACGAGGAAAAAGAATATGTCCTAGACCAAGAGCCGAAGGAAATTAATGAAGAAACTGCTACTCCTGAGGAATTGGCTAAGTATAAGGCTCATAAGAAGGACGTGACACAAGGACGCAACAAAGGTGTCATGTATCATGATTGCACCCATGACCCCTGAGCTTCATAGGTCCTATGAGGACTTCTGGCCTTTAGAAATGCACCAAGATTTGAAGGAAAGGTACCATCAAAGTGCTCGACAAGAAAGGTACGAAATCATTACCTCCATGATAATAACAAAGATGAAGGATGTAGAGTCCATCATGGCCTACTTGCAAAGGATGCAAAGGTATGCGGACCGCTTGCTGAAGTTGAATGTTAACTTTGACGAAGAGTTGGCTATTAACATTATCCTACACTCTTTTCCTCCTTGTTATGATCATTTTATAATGACCTATCATATGAACAAGGAGGACGCCACTTTAAGCAAGCTTCAATGCCTACTAAGAACTGTTGAAGGTGGTTTGAAAGGCATGTATGTTGTACCCACTCCTACTACTGTTGCCCTAGTCCTTGAAATTGGACATGGGAAAGGGAAAAAGAGGAAAGTTCCCTCTAAGGGCCACAAGGGAAAGTCCCTTGATGGTTCTTCTTCGAATGGATCCAAAGGTGGTCCTGGTGCTCCTTCTTCCAATCCAAAGGATGCAGAGTGCTTCCATTGTCATGATAAAGGTCATTGGAAACGAAGCTGCCCGAAGTATTTGCAAGATATCAAGGATGGGAAGATAAAGCCCACCTTTGCAGGTATTTACACTATTTTGTCTAACAACTCATCACATGCTAGTTCTAAGAAGAAGTAGGGATGTGGAGCATAGGAAGATGAATTTGATCATGTCGAATAGGAAAGTGTATCCTGTCACCAAGATTGGAGTCTATTCTTTAGTGCTTAGTAGTGGGTTAGGATTAGAATTGAATAATGGTTGCTACTCGTCAGAGATGAAGAGGAATATTATTTCCTTTGATGGTTTGTACAAACAAGGTTTTAGATTTTCGTTTAATAATGAAATTGGTTCTATAAATGCTTTCTGTAATTGTACTTTTTATTTTGAAGCATTGCCTTGTAATGGAGTATATGAAACTGTGATGGTTGTAGATAACTTAGGAAATAATGTGTTGCATATCGATTAGTCCAATGGTTTGGACAAAGCATGCTTGTGGCATTGTCATCTTGGACATGTCAACAAGAAACGCATAGCCCAACTTCAAAAGGATGTAGTGTTGGAGTCGTTTGACCTTAGGTTGGATGACATGTGCGAGTCTTGTTTGCTTGAAAAGATAACTAAGTCACCCTTCACTGGTTCTTGTGAAAGGGGTGAGGGATTATTGGATCTCATACATACGAATGTGGGTGGACCCTTTAGATCAACTGTAAGGGATTCTAACCGCTTCTATGTGACTTTTACCAATGATTATAGAAGATATGGCTATATCTACTTCATCAAGCATAAGTCAAAGTGTTTAAACATGAAGTGGAGAATCAATTGGGCAGGTAGATAAAGATGCTCCAATCGGATCCTGGTGGTGAGTATCTTAGTATCAAGTTCCACGAGTATCTTAAGTAATGTGGAATTGTTTCATAATTGATGCCACCTAGGACACCACAACTTAATTGTTTGGCTGCGGGGCACAATCGAACCTTGTTGGACATGGTTCGTTCCATGATGAGTCGTTCTTCGTTGTCTATCTCATTATGGGGGTGTGCCTTAGAGACTGTCGCCCATATCCTTAATCTAGTCCCAAAAAAGAAGGTTGCAAAACACCTCACGAGATGTTGACATGGATGGTTCCCTCGTTAGCACATATCAATGTTTGGGGTTGCGAGGCTTTCATAAGACAAGAGACTCACAACAAGATCAAACCTCTTAGTGAGCAATGTATTTTCATTGGCTACCCACATAAATTCTTTGGATATCACTTCTATAGACTGAGTGACAATGTTATCTTCGTTGCGAGGAGAGGGGTTTTCCAAAGGAGAGAACTCATATGCCAAGAGGACAGTGGGAGACAAATTGATCTTGAAGAGCTTCAAGAATCAAGTGATCAAGGAACCTCAAAAACTAGCACTCAACCCGAGGAGGAAACTCCGGTTGAACTAGTTAATGAGTCCTTACCTCTAAGACGTTCCGCTAGGGTTAGCGTTCCACCTGTTTTATATGGTTTCCATATAACAAGTGAAGGTGATACGTTTATCAGTGATAGCACACTGGTAATTTTGGTTGAACTTAATAAATACAAGGAAGCCATGGCGAGCCAAGGGTTTGCAAAGTGGAAAGAGGCTATGGACCGTGAGATTCAGTCCATGTATGACAATCAAGTTTGGAACTTGGTTGACAATGTGCCAGGTCGTAAGATGGTCGGGTGCAAATGGATCTTCAAGAAGAAGACCAACATGGATGGGAAGTAGACACATATAAGGCGTGATTGGTTGTGAAGGGCTTTACTCAAACTCCTGAAGTTGACTATGACGAGATCTTCTCACCAGTAGCGAAGATAAAGTCTACAAGGGCTATGCTAGCCATAGTTGCGTTTCATGATTATGAAATATGACATATGGATGTTAAAACCACTTTCCTTAATGGAAACTTGGCTGAGGATGTTTACATAAATCAGCCAGAGGGTTTTGTAGATGCAAAGTACCCGAATAGAGTGTGTAAGCTTGAGAAGTCCATCTATGGATTGAAACAAGCGTCTCGCAGATGGAATCTTTGTTTCAATGGGATAGTTAAAGAGTTTGGTTTTTCCAGATGAGAGGATGAGTCCTGTGTATATGTCGAAGCTAGTGGGAGTATATTTAGCTTCCTCGTATTGTATGTAGATGACATACTGCTCATAGGAAACGACGTCCCAACCTTGCAGGAGGTTAAGTCCTGGCTTGGGAGGTGTTTCGCTATGAAGGACCTTGGAGAAGTTGCTTACATTCTGGGAATAAGGATTTTGAGAAATATGAGTAAAAGACGAATAGGACTTAGTCAAAGTACTTACTTGGATAAAGTGTTGAAACCTTTTCGCATGGAGAATTCCAACAAAGGAGAATTGCCTATCCAGAGCAATACCAAACTGAGTAAGACTCAGCGTCCGAGTACCGATGCTGAGATAGCAGATATGAGTCGAGTACCTTATGCTTCTGTTGTTGGCTCGATCATGTATGCTATGACGTGTACTAGCCCTGATGTGGCTTTTTATTTGAACATGGTTAGTCGATATCAAGGCAACCCTGGCTTTTTCTTTGTACTCGCCCTGACGTGGCTTTTTCTTTGAACATGGATTTTTCTTTACTGGATTACGGTAATGAAAATTCTTAAGTACTTATGAAGAAATAAGGATTGGATCCTTACCCTTGGTGGGAGTGATGACTTGAGAGTGACAGGGTATAGTGATGCCAGCTTTTGAGACCGAGTGAGATAATTTCCGCTCTCAGTCAGGCTGGGTATTTACTCTAAATGGAGGAGCAGTAATATGGAAAAGTTCCAAGCAGGAGACTGTGACTGATACAACGTGCGAATCAGAGTATATAGCAGCAAGCGAGGCGTCGAAGGAGGCGATATGGCTAAAGAACATCATTGGAGACATTGGAGTTGTACCTTCCATAAAGGAGCCTATGGAAATTTTTTGTGATAACGATGGTGCAGTCGCCTTAACCAAGGTACCGAGGGATCATGGCATATCCAAAGATATTGATAGGAAATATCACTTCATTAGACATTGGGTAGGAGGACTCCTCGTAGTGAAGAGGGTATCGTCAGAGGAAAACCGAACAGATCCCCTTACGAAGGGACTGAGTAGGGTTAAGCACTTGTAGCACACTAGGAGTATTGGACTGAAGTACGATATTAGTTTTGGTGATTAGATAGCTATTTAGAAACTTGTAAATAGATAAAATGTACAGTGAGGAACACTCACCTCACATGTAGTGCTGAACCAGTAAAATCCAACTCCAAAACTCTGCTCCGGATTCAAATCCCTACAACCACCATGTGACCATTTCTATCAAAACCCTGAAATACCAAAATGACCTCAAAATCAAACTTGGTTAACCATGGTCATAGTCAAGGTCAACAGTGCATGTTGAGCCAACTCATCAAGTTACTACAGTACTCAGAGAAGCAGGAAAACCCGAGCCAACTCGTCGAGTTATCAGGACAACTCGTCAAGTTCCTACATTATCCAGAGAAGCGGGAAAACCATAGCCAACTTGCCGAGTTTTCAGAACAACCCATTGAGTTTTCCCAGTATAAACATTTTTAATCCCTTCTTATCGAATCTAATGCTTAAAAATGTAGATCTGATACCCAAGGGTTAGAAACCCACGTATAGTTGCTAACTTGACATGCATGCATGACATAAGGACGCTCCAAGACTCAGGAAAGGCTTAATAAGGGACCTAGAGCATGAAAGAGGCCTAGAACTCGATAAACTTTGCAACTTTAAGTCCAATGAGGCCATAAGATGTCTGGATATAAAGTGATAACTTCATGAAATACTCAATGCATGAACAATCCAAAAAATAAGCCAAATATAACGATAAACCTCCAAGAAAGAGATCTAAGCAATAGATGAGCAAGGTGTCAACTTTGTACCTCAAAATGGTTGCCAAAAAAGGAGTAGGTTTTAGATCTAAATCCTTCCTTTCAATCAAGCCACTTCAAACTTCAATCTGCTTCAAAAGAACACCAAGAGATCACTCTTCAAGCTTACATACACACAAATATGGGAGAGGACGCACGAACTAGGTTTTTCTGGACAGAGGAGACGAATAAGGAGGCAACCTAAAGAGTATAATGCCTTTAAATAGGGTGAAACACCCTAAAAATTAGGGTTTCTTAATCAGTCACCAACTCGTCGAGTTGGTCCAAAAATAAGCGCGGCCCAAAAGTCTTCAACACGTCGAGTTGAGGCTATCAACTCGATGAGTTCCAAAGGGGAAATTACATTTTAAGAAATGAATCTCATACCTGGAAGTCAGGATGTTACAACTCTACCCCACTTGAGCTAGGCTTTGTCCTTGAAGCCTTCTGCGAAGAACAAATCCGGATAATGCTACCGATTCTCAGCCTCCGGCTCCTAGGCCCACTCGGATCCCCTCCGATCTTCCCACTATACATTTACCAAAGGTACATCCTTGCTGCACATAACCTTTACCTTTCTATCTAGAATAGCTATTGGCCTCTCGACATAGTTTAGGTGCTAATCAACCTGAATATCATCTAATGATATTACTATATCCTCGTCCAATACTCACTTTCGCAGCTGTGAAACATGGAAATTACTATGAATCTGACTGAGCTCCTCCGGAAGATCCAATATGTAAGAAACCTTTCCAACACTAGCTGTAACCCAGAATGGTGCAATAAATCAGGGGCCCAATTTCACCTCTTCCTGAAGTGAATCACACCTTTCCAAGGTGAGACCTTCAGCAACACCATGTTACCGACCTGAAACTCCAACTCAGATCAACGTGGGTCGGCATAGATCTTCTGCCGACTCTGTGCAGTCTGCAATCTCTGCCTAATCTACTGGATCATCTCAGTAGTTTTCAGAACCACCTCGGTCAATGCATGACCCTATGGCCAACCTCGCCTCAACAAAATGGGGTGCGACATCTCCGCCCATGAAAAAGCTCAAATGGCGGAGCACCGATGCTAGAATGGAAGCTGTTGTTGTAGGAGAACTCTGCAAGAGGTAAGTAGGAGTCCCAGCTCCTACCAAAATCTTTGATGCGCGCTCGCAGCATATCCTCGAGGGTCTGAATGATCCGCTTACTCTGACCGTCGGTCTGTGCATGATAAGTCGTGCTGAAGTGTAGTTACGTGCCCAATTCCTCATGAAACTTATGCCAGAATCGGATGGTGAACTCAACATCACAGTCTGAAAGAATAGAGACCAGAACCCTATGGCGAGCAACGACCTCGCGAATATACACATCGGACAGTTTCTCAGCTGACGAGCTCTCCCGTATTGCCAGAAAATGGGTATTGGTTAATCGATCCATGATGACCCAAATAACATTGAAACCCTTTGCTACCTTAGGCAACTTGGTGATGAAGTCCATAGAAATCTGCTCTCATTTCCACATAGGAACCTCCAGAGGCTATAGCTTGCCATGCGGCCTTTGATTCTCAGCCTTGACCATCCTACAGGTCAAGCATCTCTTGACGTACCAGGAAATCTCGCTCTTCATGCACGATCACCAATAACTCAGTCTCAAATCCTGATACATCTTGGTGGCCCTCAGATGGATAGAAAAGTGAGACTAATGAGTCTCCTCCAACATAATCTATCTGAACTTAGCGGACACTGGAACCCACACCTGACCGCAACAGGTCAACAACCTGCGACTGTCTGACACAAATTTGGTGATCTCTCCCCGGATCCTCTTAATCTTCCAATTCTCCGCTCGAATGCCCTCAGTCTGAGCCTCCTTAATCAAACCCACAAGTGGAGAATCCACAGATATCCTCATACTTGCCATCTCAATAGAAGGTCCAACAAACTTGTGGCTCAGGGCATCCGCCACCCCGTTCGCTTTACCCGGATGGTAAAGGATCTCGTAGTCATAATCCTTGACTATGTCCATCTACTTGCGCTGCCTCATGTTCAGGTTCAGCTGATCCATAGTATGCCTTAAACTCTTTTGATTAATGTAGATGGCACAACGGACCCCCTAAAGACAATGCCACCAAATCTTGAGAGCAAAAACCACCGGTCCCAACTCAAGATCGGGCGTGGGATATCTCATTTCATGCGGCTTCAATTGTCGAGAAGCATAAGCTATCAATCATCCTCTCTGCATGAGGACTGCTCCCAAGCCGGTGATGGATGCATCACAAAAAACCACAAAATCCTCAATTCCCTTCGGGAGGGTCAAGACTAGGGCCTCACAGAGTGTCTTTCAAAGGGTCTCAAATGCTGACTGCCACTCAGGGCTCCACCGAAAATCTACCCCCTTCCTTGTCATACGAGTGAGGGATATTGCAATCTTGGAGAAATCCTGAATAAATCTTCGGTAGTACCCTGAAAAACCCATAAAACTCCTGATATCCGAGGGAGATTTTGGAACCTCGCACTACATCACCGCCTTGATTTTCACCAGATCGACCAAAATCCCATCCATATTAACGAGGTGTCCAAGGAACTGAAATCCCCAGATGCTCGCGAAGATGCTCCTTATGCTGCTCTCTGGTCTTAAAATACTCCAAGATATCATTAATGAACACAATAATTGAGCGATCGAGCATCAGCCTACATACCTGATTTATCAAATCCATAAATATCTTAGGTGCATTGGTGAGCCTGAATGGCATCACCACGAACTCATAATGCCCATAATGAGTCTAGAACACGATCTTCTCCACATCCTCCTCCCTCACCCTGACCTGATGGTACCCAGGCTGCCGGTCAATCTTGGAGAATCAAGATGCTCTCTGCAACTGATCAAAGAAATCATCAATCCGCGGAAGGGGATAACAGTTCTTCACCATTAACTTGTTTAGCTCCCTGTAATCGATGCACATTAGGGTGCGAACCATTCTTCTTATTAATAAAAAGAATCGGCACTCACCATTGAGAACTTCTCGGATGGACGAACTGCTTCCCTACAAGCTCCTACATCTGAGATGATAGCTCCTGCATCTCAGGCGGTGCCAACTGGTATGACGCCTTGGCAATAGGAGCCACACCTGGCACAAGGTCGATCCTGAACTCGACCTGCCTCTCAGGAGGCTCACCAGGTAAATCCTCCAAATATACATCAGCGAACTCTCTGACAACATGAAAATCAACAACTGACATCTGATCCCCAACCCACGTATCCACAACATAAGCCAAATAACCTGCACACCCGTGCTGAATATACTGCCGAGCCCCGGCTGCCGAACAAAACCTTGAACCCAACCTAGTGCACTCTCCATAAATAACCAGTTCTCCTCCACTTCGGGTTCAAACTACCACACACTGTCCCTCGCAATTGATCAGGGCACCGTAATGGCTTAGCCAGTCCACACCCACGATCACATACACATCCGCCATAGGAATCAGAATCAAAATCAATTGGAAAGGATACCCCGAAGATCTCTAGAATGCAACCCTGATAAAACGAAGAAGCAGAAACCCCATGTTCGTTGGCGATAAAAACATGAAACGGACACTCTAACTCCCACATGGGCAAAACAAACTCCTTACTGAAGGACCAAAAAAGAAAAGACCCACTCGCACCCGAGTCAAACAACACTAAAGAAAGCAAGGAGTTTACTACGAACGTACCTAACAGAGGTACAAAGATATGGGCATAAAACAAATATAGTCAATATGATAAGGGATAAAAACATCCCAATCACAACATCTAGTGCTATCCTGGCCTCCTAGGTAGTGATTTGGAAAGTGCGACTTCAAGCCCTCGGGGCTCCGCCCTGCCCTGACTCCCGTCAGTGATCCTCAATGTAGCCGGTGCAGGAGCCTGCGCTGGCATGGCGGCGAGCAATAGACAATTGACCTTCACATGGCCAACCTGATCATAATGATAGCAAATCCTCATACTCAGAACTGGGGAAGACTGGTGGCAGTCCCTCACATATTTCCCCTCATTGCCACATTTTTAGCACCGACTACTAGATCGACATGCTCTGACATGAACCTTTCCACAATTCGCACAAGCACGGCCTCGCTGACCTCCAGACCTAGAATCAACAGTTTTGAACCGCTTCGACACCGGTTGGGATTGGGCTGAGGCCTGCCTCTGCTCTCTCAACTGAAACTCTATCTCAATCTCACGCCGCTAGGCGACCTCTTGCAACTCCAACAAAGTTACAACACCACTCAGTAGAAAGAAACTTCCTGATATCCGTTTTGAGCATGCTCAGATAACGAGTCATTTGAGCCTGCTCTGAAGCAAACTCAGGGAAAAACATAGCCCTGCCAGTAAACATTCGGGTAATCTTCATCACCGACTTCGATCCCTGCCTAAGGTCTAAAAACTCCTAAGCCATCCTCTCCCGCTCGACCGGATGAATGTAGCGAGTACGAAACATCTTTCAGAATGTAGCGAGGCCGTGCTTGTGCGAATTGTGGAAAGGTTCATGTCAAAGCATGTCGATCTAGTAGTCGGTGCCAAAAATGTGGCAATGAGGGGAAATATGTGAGGGCCTGCCTCTGCTCTCTCAATTGAAACTCTATCTCAATCTCACGCCGCTAAGCGACCTCTTGCAACTCCAACAAAGTACAACACCACTCTGTAGAAAGAAACTTCCTGATATCCGTTTTGAGCATGCTCAGATAACGAGTCATTTGAGCCTGCTCTGAAGCAAACTCAGGGCAAAACATAGCCCTGCCAGTAAACATTCGGGTAATCTTCATCACCGACTTCGATCCCTGCCTAAGGTCTAAAAACTCCTAAGCCATCCTCTCCCGCTCGAGGGAATGAATGTAGCGAGTACGAAACATCTTTCAGAATTGATGCCAAGATACCACATCCCTCTGCTCATCAGAGTACGTCCCGTAACAAATCTCCACCAAGCGTTCGCTTCGGACCTCAGAAGGTTGAGAGCACACCAGACCATCTCTTCAGTATAGCATGAACACATGAAGAAACACCTCTCCACATCAAATAGCCACCTCATGGCCATAATCGGGTCCTAGACTCCATCGAAATTCGGGGGTTTTGTATTATCGAAGTCCCGATACTGAAAGACCCGCCCTGTCCTAACACTTGTAGCTGCCACGACTGCGGAGGCTACATCAGCAGCCGTCTCAGCAATAGCTGCATAATGATTGTCAAAGAACTACATCATAATGGTCTTGATAGACCCGAACATCTCTAGAATCTGATCCCGGAAGATGGCCACAACCTCCTCATGGAGGATCCTCTGTATCCTGGCATCCAACTCATCTAATCCCATCTGCCTGTCCGTCCCTGATCCCGACCCGGCCCAATCTCAACTCACCTCGTAATCAATATACTGAAAATACACCAGGAAGATATAAGGTAATCTACATAAATAATGGGGAACCAACTCCCAGCAAATCCCTAGGGGGAGGGTTGTGACTTCCTTGCTATGTATATAGGTCGTGTGTATCTAGTAGTACGGGCCCATACTACATTCCACACCTACTCGTATTTTTCTCAAGGATCATCACTTCGCCCAAACAATACTCATAAGCATAGACGAACACTCAGTCCTCACTCCCTAGAGGAAAGGCTAAAAATCTCACAACTGGCCGACTGACCCCTTACAACGCATCCATGAAACTTCCACCAACCCTGCGACACTTGTGTATGCTAGCCTTACATAACACTGGACCCTATAGACATTTGAATATCTGATCCTACCCTATGTCCTTCATCAAACAAGAACAAGAAATAAGGCCAAACCAGACATTCTCAGGCTATAAGATCTTAGTTATATATAACAATGATGCATACATTCAACAACTACAATAATGATGTCAATTTCATATAAGAAAAACGCTAGGCTATCGGGCATCATAAAATCAAACAATTCTATCATGCAATTCTTAAAGATCCCTAGCCGATTACTAGCATGATGTTCTAACATATCACAATATTAAATAATAGCATGGTATTTTGGGGTCTACTTACTGGCTCCCGTTGATCATACACATCGCATCCTCTTTTAGTATTATGAAAACCATTTGAAAATCATTTTGAAAATCATTTCCTTAGTTTGAGAGTGGATTCACAAGAGTGTTCCTCTAATTCACTCAAACCAAGGCTCGGATACCAACTTGTAACATCCATAAATTTTTTTGAAATTTTAAAACTTTTAATAGATCCAAAAGGCATCATTAATAACATATTGTTTTCAAAATAAGTTTCACATCAGAGTTTTCCCAGAAATCATAACAAAAAATACGAGGAGGAGCACGATCAAGCCTTCACCTTCCCGCAATAGTCAGAGGTACTTGAAACATGATAAAAAACTATAAGCCCAGAGCTTAGTGAGTCTTCCCATAAATACCACCATATAAGCATAACATACAACATCATGCATAAATGAGCCTCCAACCTAATTGGACCACCTCGCAGGGCCTTCAACCTATATAGACTGCTCCCGAGCCTTCGACATGACTGGGCTGCCTCGTAAAGCCTACATCCTATCCTAACAGTTCACCGGGCCTTCGGCTTGACTGGACCGCCTCACAGGGCCTGCAGTCTATTCGGGCCGTCCTAGGTCTATTGGCCTTTAGCATAAAGCAGGACCACCTCAACTCGACCACCCACACACATGTCGACATATACATAACTCATAAACACATAATGAATTAACAGGAAAGCACAGATCATACAGATCAACAAGCATAACATTATCCTATCTACTAGGATTCAAATTTAACCAATTACTACAATACTCAATTATACGATAACCAGGATAGCAATCCGAAGGGCCGACCTTCGTGCCTTCGACCTAACAAGTACAGTGAGGAATATTCACCTCACAAGTAGTGCTGAACCGGTAAAATCCAACTCCAAAACTCAGCAACAGACTCAAATGCCTACAACCACCATGCGACCACTTCTATCAAAACCCCGAAATACCCAAATGACCTCAAAATCAAACTTGGTCAACCATGGTCAAATTCAAAGTCAATAGTCAAGGTCACTAGTCCATGTTGACCCAACTCGTCGAGTGAACATACCAACTCGTTTAGTTACGACAGTACTCAGAGAAGCGGGAAAACCCAAGATAACTCGCCGATTTGTCTGGACAACTCATCAAGTTGCTACATTATCCAGAGAAGCATGAAAACCATAGCCAACTTGCTGAGTTGTCAGAACAACTCGTTGAGTTTTCCCAGTCTTAACATATTCAGCCCCTTCTTATCGAATCTAATGCTTAAAAATGTAGATCTGATACCCAAGGGTTAGAAACCCACGTATAGTTTCTAACTTGACGTCCATGCATGACACAAGGATGATCCAAGACTCAGGAAAGGCTTAATAAGGCACCTAGAGCATGAAATAGGCCTAGAACTCGATAAAGCTTGCAACTTTATGTCCAATGAGGCCATAAGACGTCTGAATCTAAAGTGATAACTTCATGAAATACTCAACCCATGAACAATCCCAAAAATGAGCCAAATATAATAATAAACCTCCAAGAAAGAGATCTAAGCAATAGATGAGCAAGGTGTCGACTTTGTACCTCAAAATGGTTGCAAAATAGGGTAGGTTTTAGATCTAATGCCTTCCTTTCAATCAAACCACTTCAAACTTCAATCTCCTTCAAAAGAACATAAAGAAATCACTCTTCAAGCTAACACACACACAAATATGGGAGAGGATGCACGAACTAGGGTTTTCTGGACAGAGGACACGGATAAGGAGGCCACCTAAAGGGTATAAGGCCTTTAAATAGGGTGCAACACCCTAAAAATTAGGGTTTCTTAATCAGCCACCAACTTGTCGTGTTTCCCTTACCAACTCGTCGAGTTGGTCCAAAAATATGTACGACCCAAAAGTCTTCAGCGGGTCAAGTTGAGGCCATCAACTCGACGATTTCCAAGGGGAAATTATCTTTTAAGAAATGAATCTCATATCTGGAAATCGGGATGTTGCATTAATTGATATGGATCAATCTATGATGAGAAAAGTATTCTCTCTTTATCATTTTAGAGTTATTCCTTACTCATTGTCGCTCCTATTTTGATTATGGCTCCAACTAAGAATGTAGACAAAACACCATCTGAGATTTGGTATGGAAAAATCCATCCTTATCTTACTTGAAGGTTTTGGGTTGTGAAGCTTATGTTAGAAAGAAAACTTCAAGAATACTTAAGCCTAGGTCCACCAAATGCATATTTGTAGGATACCCTAAAGATTGTTTAGGTTATTACTTTTACAACCCTAGTGAGAACAAGATCTTTATTTCATGAAAAGTTAAATTCTTATAAAACAAGTTTCTAATATATGAAGAAAGTGAGAGGCGCATGGAACTTGAGGAATAAAAAGAGCCACAACCCGATGCAACTTAAGTTGGCAATAGTACTCAATAGGAAATTGTTGAAAATTAAGAAATTATTATTATTTAATCTAATAAAATACAAGGCATTACAATATCTGATAGGATTTGTCATGAACATGAGAGATATGTATTTCTCATTAATAAATGCTTCATGATGATGAATATTGATGATGACATCAACTATTAGAATACTATGGAAGATCCTGAATCTGAAAAATTGCTTGAAGCAATGAATACAGAGATGCAATCCATGCTTGAAAACTAAGTCGAGGATTTGGTTGAACTTCCTCCCCATGGTAAGACTGTTGGGAGCAAGTGGGTCTTCAAGAAGAAGACCTAAAAGGATGGCAATTTACACACATTTAAAGCAAGACTTGTTGCAATAGGATTTACTCAAATTTATGGATTTGATTATGGTGAAACCTTTTTTTCCACGTCGCTATGATTAAATTTGTTATGATACTAATTCCATAACAACATATTATGACTATGTGATATGAAAAATGGATATCAAAACTAATTTTCTAAACGGAAACTTGGAAGAAGATGTCCACATGGTTCATCGTGAAGGTTTTATTGATCGAAAGCATCCTAATAATGTGTGTATATTCAAGAAATGAATTTATGGGTTAAAAAAGCATCTCAAACTAGAATCATCATTTCGATGATGAAATCACAAAGTATGGTTTTGTCAGATATGAAGACGAATCTTGTGTTCATAAGAAAACTAGTGAGAGCTTGGTGACCTTCCTTTTCCTATATGTGGATGACATACTTATCATGGGGAATCACATTACGATTTTGCAATGTGTAAAGTATTGGTTTGGAATATGTTTTGAGTGATGGATCTAGGTGAGGCAACATACATTCTTGGTATAAACATCTACAAAGATAGATCAAAATCATTAATATGTTTAAGTCAAAGTACATACAATGACAAAGTCTTGAAGCGGTTCAAGATGGAATATGCTAAGAGAGTATTCATGCCAATGGCCCAAGGCACATTATTATGTTCATCTACATGTCTTATATAAAGGTTAAGCTAGAAAAGGTGAAATATGTTCCATATGCTTCAGCAGTTGGATCTATCATGTAAGAAATGCATTATACTATACCTGATGTATCATATGCTTTGAGCAGGATGATCATGTATCAACAATATCCAAGTGACAGTTAGTGGATGGCTATGAATAACATTCTGAAATACTTACAAAGAACTAAGGATACGTTCCTCATCTATGGAGGTTTCGAAGAAGTTCTAATTGTAAAGTATTATACTGATGCTTCTTCCCAAACATATCGAGTTGTAAGTCATAATCATGATATATCTTTACTATCGATTGGAGGAAGTATATTGGAAGAGCTCCAAGCAGACTGTTGTTGCATCGTCCACTATAGAGTCTGATTATATTTATGATTCAGAAGCTGCAATGGAAGATTCTTGGATGGAGAAATTCATTGTTCCTTTCATTTAGGAACACAATAGATCTTCTGTGACAATGAGGGTGCTATTTCTTTGTCCAAAGAACCCAGATCACATCAAAAGAAAAGACACATTAAAGGAAGTTTTAACTACATTCGAGATGAAATTGGCAGAGGAGAAATAAGTATTCTCAAAGTACACACTAATCAAAACTTGGCAAACCCATTCACAAAGCCCCTTCCTCAAGCTAAGTTTGAAGGTCATGCTCGAGGAATTAAGATTCGAAATTCTAGCGATTGGATTTGATCTTTGTTTTAGTATATAATGTTGGAACAATATAATTGACTTTGATATATATATATATATATATATATATATATATATATATATATATATATATATATATATATATATATATATATGGAATATGATCTTTTCATTAAATACTTTTTGTGCTCTATATTAACATGTTTAATCCTTGATTAATTTAGTCACTTTAAAATCCCTAGTCGATTATTATTATGTGAGCAAAAATGAAGTAATACTAATATGAATTAGATCAGTTGAGAAAGCATTGTAACCAGGTTCATAGGTACTTTCTACAGAACAAGTATTGGATATGGCCTGCTCAATATTACTTCATGGATCACTATCATGAATCATACTTAACAAAGGTAATATCTTTGTATCCTTAATACTTAAGAAACATATTTGGGAATTAAGTGTGGAGAATGCTAAGCTTTAATGTAGTCAAATATATTCTTTAAACATACAATTATAAAAGGCCATTATTAGGTATAACATGAACCATGCAAGAGGCGTATGTAGTCGTGATGGAATTTGTTCCTATTATGTGTTGAGAGTTTGACATCTAAGTCCTCTTACGAAAAATTGAACACTTAATGAGATTCACGGTGATCCATATCTCATGTTCAATATGATGTCTGTGACAAAGGGATAACTGATTACTTACCATATACACCAATTGTACCTTTGAGATTTTGGGATTTAGATGTTGATGAGTAACACTTTGTCGTGTGTTATTGGGGGCTATGAGATGTTCCTAGACGTCAACCATTGTCTATATCAATTCATAATAACACTTGTGCTAGTTGATGATTGAAAGATCTTTACGCTCAAGAATCATTATGAAATGATATTTGCTAATAACATATGATCCTATATGGCCACACCTTAAAACAAGTAAACATTAATTCATTATTTATTAAGTAATATGATTATTAATAAGCACTATCAGCACATGTATTTAATTGGAGACTTATTGAACTATGCACATAACAATAAAAGATAGTATAAACAATTATTTATATCATATATTATGATTAGCAAACTAGTTGAGAACATTTTGTACTTATGGAAGACCACTAGCATATGTTACGTACATTTAAATAATAATAATAATAAGTGATAGGCACTCTTTCTCTTTCACTCTCATGAAACCGTCCAAACCTCTTAGATTATTTGCAAGTCATGAAGTCGTTTAATGGAAGTATGGGCTTTCATATGCATGTGTAAGTATAAAAGGATGAGAGAGAGAGGACCAAAGCTAGTTTAGTTCTTCTTCTTCATTTTGTGTAAAGTCCGAGAGCTCCCTCTCTCCCCTCTCATATTTCTCTTGCAAAGTGTTGTGAGCTTTTGGGTGTCTTAGTTGCTTCTCCGTTCAAGATTTATTTAGTATAAGTCTTTGAGGCTTAAGAACAACTATATAAAAGTGATGAACTAACATCTTATAGTGGCTTGGTGACTAGTTGATGGATATATATAGAGAGATTATACTTTGTGTCTTTGCCTACTTCATCAACTTCCAAGCCTCCCCATGATGACTCAAAGGACTACAAATGTCACAATCAGGAATTTTTGAGCCTTGTAACTACAATACTTAAGTCAAATTATGAATCCAAAAACATAAGAGCATGTAAGATGCTTACTCTATGACAACAAAATTTCAATCCAACACACCATACAAGCATTACAAATAGTCAACAAGCAATTGGAAACCCTAGAAGTTCTTGTTTAGGTCCATTTTGGACTAGGACTTCCTTATTGGGCCCAATGGACAAATAAGCTTCGAATTTGACTATCTTGCGCTTAGAACTCTTAAATGGGCTCTAATTGGAGCCACTTTCATTTATTTTAATATTTTGGGCCATATTGGGCCTAGAAGGAAACAAAATATTTAAATGAACCTCATTAGGCCATAACTAGCCTAATTTAGCCCTAATAGGTCATAAAAATCACACTTATATTTGTTAGGACCAAAAATCACTCAACATAATCAAGTAATTGGGCTTAAGCCTTTAGGGCCCAAAACTCACTTCTCTTTCTCTAATTCTAGGCCCAAGTGGGATAAACAAAAAAAGAAAAAAAAAAAGAAAAGAGAGAATGAAATTAAGAGAGTTGACTTTTAAGTTGACACCTCATTAATATCCAAGATATCTCTAAGTATTATCTCCCATGTATCCATGCATAGTTTCATGTATCAAGGCAATCTCATCTCTTCCCCCTCTCTCTTTTCATTTGGCCGAGAGCCTCCCAAACATACACACTTCATCCAATTTTCTTAAACCAACTCTCTCAAAGAACATCCTCACCTTCCTTCATCAAATTTTCGAGACTTAAGAGCTTTTCAAAGAGATTTTTCCACAAAAATCATCATCCAAGGTAAGTTTATACTTAAATCTATGATCTAGGTTCCTTGTTTTATCAAACATCTCATCTTAACTCATGCAAATTTATGGTCTAACTCCCTAGAATCATCTAAGTTCAAAAACTTCCTCAAGAAGTTGCTAGGGCCGAAATCTCCTCTCAAATCTTCATCAAAACCAAATCCAAACCACAAGGTGAGCTTCATACCCCCTATTTTTCAGTTTTTATAAGTTTTGTGGGGGGGGGGGGGGAATACAAGCAAATGTGTAGATCTATGAGTATATGTATGCCTTGTGTGATTTCTATGTTTATATATATGTTCTTATGTGATTGTGGTGTTGGATCTAGTCAAAAAGTCCTTAAATCGAGATTTACATTAGGTTTTATGAAACAAGTATAAATCATATTATTACACACAAATCATTTCTACAAAAATAACCAAGTTGGTTAATATGAACATTTTTGGGCTAAAAACCCATTTTTGGGCTCAAAATGTTGAAAATATAAATTCAAAGGGACCAAAATGACAAAATGCAAATTCTGATGGTTGAGATTAGTCAAAACAGTTTCAAAAATGTATTTTCTAGAAATTTACTCTTTTGAAGGATTAAAATGTGAATTTTTAAGCATAATGGGCCAAAAATGAATTTTTCGGCCCAATAAAGCCCAAATTGCGAGATTTTCGAATTAGAGGGGCTGAAACTGTACTTTTCTGTAAAACAGGGGACTACTAGTGCTCCAAGTCCATTTCAAGGGTTAAAAATACTTTTCATATTTAAAAGGGACCAAAGATGCAAAACTTTTCTATTTTGGGCCAAAAGTGTAAAAATTGCGAAAATAGAGGTTTCAGCTGAGAAAACTTTATTCTGAGGGACTAAAACTGTTTTTCAAATAAATTTGAGCTGAAAAATACCTTTTCAACAAGTTTTGATACTAAAGTGTCAAGAAAAATGGTTTAAGGACTAAAATGGAAATTCTTTTATACAAAGGGTCAAAAGTGTAAATTTATCCAAAAGAAAGGGGCTGCAAAAAGTAAAATTCTAATGTTTTAAACAATAAATCCGTCATGATGAAATACTAGTACGACGACTACTGACGAAACATAATACACCTTCAACACCAAAAATCGTTACCAAACGAATTGATTCAGTCTCGAATCAATAATGAATCAAAAATCTATACACGCCGATACTACAATACTCACGCTGAAATTACGGGAAGTCAATACACACGCGGGAATTCACCAGACGTCGATAGACCATCTTTGGGCCCAAAAGTTTCAAATCGTGCTTGTTGGGCCTAGCTAGCCCAATGACATGATCTTTAGGCCCGAAGGAAACTCGCTTACATGTTGTTGGGTCTTATATGACCTAATTCCATGTAAAAGGACTGTCAATGGCTTTTGTGCTGTTGGGCCCCAAGGGTCTTTTGGTACTGCTAGCAAAGTCGAGAATTCACAAATGCGAGTCAGGCCAAGGGCCTTTCGCATTCACGATAGCCTTGAACGACTTATGGAAATAGCGGGGGCTTCGCACCCTCTTTTCTCCTCGGTTGTGGGGCTATGAGAAGTTAGGGTGGTTGGATTAACTGAATAGTACGGACGACGCCTAAGGGATCGTTTGTATAGTTGTAAACTAGTCGTTTTCATTAATGCGTGTTTATAACAATTCCCAATCCATAATTAATCCAATGTCACCTGGAATTATCGAATACACACGTCACAACGATATAACAAAATATAAAACGCATAATTCAAAGTATTAGGAAAACATCGGGTTTTCCTAGGGTTTTCAATTCATACACCTACAAGATGCATACCAAGTCTAAGAATTTTTTTTACATTTATAGAAACAAACAAGCATACTTACGGATCTTCACACTTTTTACACGATACTCTTTTCAGAAAATATCGGATTTTCTGGTGGTTTTCAAAACAATACAAAACATTATATTTCAAACATTACTTATGAACTCACCAACATTTCATATGTTGACGTTTTTCAAAATACTTGTATTCTCAGGTAACAGGTAAATCGAAGGGAAAAATATACTCAGTGATGTCTTGTTGTTTGTTTAACTAGTATCGAACAATCTACTTTTTGGGAATGTAATGTTATGAAACAATGTACTAAATGTAAACACTACTAGTTGTACTATTTCAATGCATGGTGATGAATGATGTTATGTTTCATGTATATTCACTGTGATGGTATTCAATTGAGTCACAACAGCCCTCAGACGTTTCCGCCGTCTGGTTCGGGGGTGTGACAACAAAGGTTGTTACTCTTTTAACCCCCTTCTATGGTTGTTGTTTTCTTTCCAAAATTTGCAAGTAGATCCTTTGGATGGAATAAAACTAGTTTATGTTATTCAAAATTTAAATGCTTCCATTGTTAATCTTGTGTTTTTGAAACAAACTATTGAATAACAACACAACACCATGTAAATACGGTAATTGTTACAAAAGTTAATATCACCCACGTCAACACGTACTGCATACATTGATCCATAATCACATTCAACTCATCAGGAAATGCATCTTCATAAACATCTTCAGGCAACCCCTTGACCTTGTTATTTGAACTTTTCCCTAATAGATGTGATGCATCTCAATTAAAAGAAATATAGACGCAGTACCATAATTTTCTTTAAACTGTACCAGAATATTATATAACAATCAACACCAGCTTTATGTTAGTTTATTCATTCTTAAATCGGGCATTCTGCATAAATTATAAGAGAAGTGTAACATGTACAAATAACTAAATTCGGACGTATTGCACTTTGGACACTCCCAATACTTGCTCTTATCAATGTTGAAACTATCAATGACATTCAAGCCACACTACATTGACATTTTTCACTTGCAACATAAAATCTATGTTGCTCTTTCTAGATAGTCATGATGTTCGTAACCAACACTAACTTGGTTTCCTAGGAATAGAAAAAACAATTTTAACAATAGAAATCATATGTAAGTAATACCATTAAATACATATTTAATACGTCCCCTAATTTTGAATGATTAATGGCCAATATCTTTAGTAACCAAGGGAAAATTCCTCCAGTGTAAGATCAGCCTTTACATGTTCCATATCTACAAACTTCTCTAATTCAATGACCATTGCTTTAGTCTCTGATGCACTGCAAATACCATTTGGATAGTAATGACAACATCTTTTGTACCATTTTTTAAGCCCACGACATCATTGATTGTAAAATTAACATCTGTCCTTGTCCCAAAAAAGCAATTATTAACCGCTTCGTGACCTATAACGACCATTAACAAACATTCCATGACCAAGTTATAAAGAAAGAAAGACCTTCAAACTTCATTATTTAAACCATACTGATAGGTGTTAATATATAGTACTTGCTTGCCATTGTTGAATCCTACCAAGCTGAATGATGACCACCACAGGTTCACCAAAAGCAAAATTATCAATCCTAGATGAAAATTCCTCTGCATGTTTAGCCTACATAGTGCAATGAATATGATTCAGGATGTACAACAAAAAGAAATTAGTATTGACACACCTTTAAGTTTTATCCCAACAAAATTACATAAAATAGTCCAACTAATTGTGTCTTACTGACGATCTTGCAATTTAAACGATACCCTATTAGTAGACTGACCATCCATTATGTTCAGCATCAAGTCAATATACCCTGTCAATACAACAATCACATCTACAAAATAAAACACCAAGTAATTCAAAAATGTTAGGATAAACAATACAAGTATAAAAGCAAGTTTGTGTTCAATAGGAAAACCTACTTACCGATTGCACAATCCTCCCTAACATGACCTGAAATAATGTCTCCAGAATTTGGAAGAACAAAAAGAGCTCACATCATGTGGGAAGATAGATGTCATGGTCTTAATAGATGTTTTTTTTGTAAAAAATTAATTTAAATCTGCAACAGTCCGTTCCTTTAACAATCCTTCAAACTTGCAAATTACATCCTTTTTGATGGTAGCTGAAATTTAGTTCCCATGAAATTATTATACAAAAAAAGGAAGAAAAAAAAACTATAATAATGCAAACAAAATTGACAAAATTATCCATGGCAGACCCATACCTTCTCGCCCATTAATATCATATCAATAGTGTTAAATTCATATGACTTCAAGTAAACATGTTGCTTCCAAAAATGAACAATGCGTCCCTCTGAACATCAATCCATCGGTAATAGTATTTGAGTCACTAATCATCTGATGTTGTGAACCCATCTCAAACACTACAATAGCTCTAACAACTATATATAACTCAACAATTATATCTACAGTTGTCACGTCACATGTGTCATTTATATAGACAAATAAACAGTAGCTAACATCCTATATTAATACTTGGGCAGCTAAAAAAGCCGAACTGGTTACAATATAGTTTCAAAACAGAACAAATTGAAGGACATATCAATAATCTAAAATGGACACCACAAAAACCTATAACCATAGCCAATCCAAGAGTCTTTCCCAATCGAATGACATGTCATAAAACAACGACATACCAGAGGTTGTTTTTCACATATAGCGCTATAATATACTAAAAATCATGACAAAATTTTCATTTTTAAAACCACTAAAAAGTCCATAGTTCACACAAAACGTAGTTCTAAAACTATAAGTATAAATCATAGTATCCAAAAATCATAATTCAAATAAATATCTAGGATGATGTGCACAATCATGCCTTTGCCTTTGTTGGGTTTTGAGCAATCTAACACTCCTAAGTGTCCGTGCAACCCTAAATACCTTGGATCTATGTTTTCTCTATTATACATGTAATTATGAACTTTTCAAGGTATTGTTCTATTCTAGCATACAAAACTTTGAATAACACAAGTTAGAATAACATACCTTTTGTTGGTGCTTGTCTTCATGAAGCTTGAGTGCCTAGTGCCGCAAGTGTGACACCTCAAATGGTTCACACAACACCATAAGCACTTGGAATAACTTAGAGAGAAATTAGAACACTTCAAAAATCGGCTTGCCCTCCATGCATATCATAGTCTCCGATTTTCCCAAGAAAGAGATCATTATATAGTGTGTTACAATTAGGGTAAACCCTAATTTTCATGGCTATCCATTTCCATGGATCCATGGGTTCAAATACACCATGGAGCATCCAATGGGTTTTAGCCCAACTTGATAATCCATGGAGCATTAGCCCACTATATAAGTATGGATGATTTACGCAATCAACCTATATATTTAATTAGTCTTCTTTTGATCACATAATTAATTCTAAATTAATTATTGATCAATACTAATTAAATAATCTTATTAATATATTAGAACTTATAATATATTAATAAACCTTAAGTGTTATTTCTCTCATTTTAGTCTATCCAAGTGCATGATGCCATGCAACCCAAATGGACCATGCCGGGTCGGGTCAAGTCTTACCAATTATAGTTATGGACTTAGACATTAATTCAACAGTCTACCACTTGGATAAGTCTAAAACTATTATTGCAAGTATGACTTCATAACCCGACTAGCAATCATAGCTCTCAAAAGCTTCTGTCGATCTCTGACCTTGTCGATGAACTCTGACCTCTGTCAATGACTTGTCCATTACATAAGTGATCATATATTCCTCCATTCTAGATATCATATGGACTGAGACATGGATTATAATCATTCTCTCTGTCCATTTGTTGTTTCCGGATTTCTGATTTATGACGACTGACTAATTAAACAAATCAAATCAGTCCAGGCCTGGCCGAGCACTTACTTTTATCATCACTAAATCATCGAGGGGCCCACAGATATCGCTTTTAGCCCTTTGAGGGTAAAAGGAATGGATAAACTTCGACTCATATGCTTGTACTGACTACTTGTTGAATCATACATAAAGGCACATTTTATAGCATCGAGTTACCAATGCGTTTTCGTACAATCAATGTATAACCAACTCATAGGAAACAACTCATATCTCTAGGTTTGAAGAATATAAGATATTATCGTCTCATGATTCACTCGTGATAAAATCCATGAGTGAATCCAAATGAGCGTGGGTTGAATCCAATACTCAGCCCTTATGAGTACTCATGAATGTTGTAGCAACTATTGCATTGTCTAAAGCACTTTAGACAAATCATACAAGCCAAATTCACGACAGTCTTGATTCATATCTACTTCCAACATATGACCGACTGTGGATGGTTTGAATAACTTGGTCATTCGGGAGAATGACCTAGTTATTTTGGAAGTCAAAACATGCAAAGTGAAACACAAAATAATACTCGTCCTATATGGCCTCAACACTTTGAGCGTAAATAAAACACCTTTTATCTAAGCACCATATTGATCACTCAAAATTCATGTTTCGATTAATCAACTTAATACTTGAATTGAAACAGTAGTGATTCCATGCTCCAAGCATGCATACTATGTTTCTCTAAACAATAGCTATGCCATACTCCAAGTATGCACACTATGTTTACATATGGTCATCTCTTTGTGAAATGTATATCAATTGAACATGACCTCAATGATTCTCATTTCACAGTTCCAATCCCTTATTGTAAATGTAAGAATACCAAGTTCTTGTCATTTACCGTAATCTATGCAATGATCCTCTTGTAATGATATTCACACAAGTCACAAAGACTTGGCAACAAACATTACAAAGTATTCCAATGGAAATCAATACCATGGAGATGAAGTCTCAAATTCAAAGTACATTCCTTTGAACATCCTTCTTTGCATTAAGTTCTTTAATCTTACACAGATTCAAAGAATAACTTCCACCTATGGAAACAATTCCATATTCCCAACTTGACCATCACTTTTGAACAAGAGTTGCCTCTTTCCAAAATATGTCAATATGATCCTTACTCTATACTTCCAATTGTCAATGAGTAACCAAACTTTGGAAAACCCCAAATTGTTCTCGACAATTGCTTAATCATCTTAGTCATATCCAGTTCTAATCCATTTTCCCTTCTTAACGCCCTAAGCATTAGGAAAATTTATAATGGATGAATATTATAACACACGCAACCGATCCTATATCCGAAGCATATGGGATACAATTCATGCTATAAAATTTTTATTTGCCATGTTCTCATAATTCGAACTATGAAGAGGGATGGCGTAATCATAACCGAATTTTGAGAAAGCAACATATATAGAAATTCCTTATGCTGAACCATTCCAACATAACATTCATATATATTCTTGACTAAAGTTGATTAAAATCTCAATCTAAGCTTGTAGAATTGGAATGAAGTATAAATTTCTCTCCCTTAATTATAGTAAAACAACTTTTTCAAAGCGAGTTGAAACTTTTGTTTTCTATAATTAACATTGCTAACTTTCAACATAATCATCATGCTCCCACTAGCATAATGATTATTATCTAACTAGCATAACACTTTATGCTCCCACTAACTTTGACATGTACCTAGAAATCAGTCAGATTTCTGATACTAGATTGCCTTGATAAGACTTTATCAAATCATACACCTGGAGTCTAAACCTTTCCTTAGATAGCTCACATGTGAGTCTAAACCTTTTCTATTCTCATCAGTTAGTGTGCCGGTTAACCACACACGCTCCACTAACGACATGAGAATGCAAACTTCACACTTGCTATCCACTTAAATCTACTTAGTGAAAGAGTTTCCTCACTATCATTTTCATGAATCGGAGAGAAACCTTATGACACTTAGATTTTGATGGTGTATGTGTTCCTTTCCATGTGAGTTTGACATAACCATAATCACACGACAAGGTTAATGACAAATCCAAATTCATATGGACTGAACTTGTGCAGTCTTAATTTCTTGCCACCTGGTAGCACAAGGACCTGCCATTGCTTCCAAGTTGTTATGAAACCAGTTGAGAACTCTCAAAACTCCAATTCAAAACAAACTTTAATTGGAATGGGCACATAATATGTCAACACGATAGGTTACAAACCTCAAGTTGTGGTCTAGTGATTAACAAAACTCTTGATTAGTTCTTGAGTCTATCTTAAGGTCCTTTTAAGACTCCCACTGACCTCTTGACATATAAGATTCTCTTTGTCAAGAACCATTCCTTGACAAAAACGAATATTCAAGAGTTAGTGCAGATTCTTATCAAGTTAAACACTTCTCATAATTGGTCTTAGTTGGTCTTTGTTTTATCCAAAACATCACAACTTACCAATTTCAAATGTACAAGAGTAAGAACACATTTTACTCTACATTTAACAAGTGTTTTAAACCTTTCTTAAGATTATGTCACTCAAGGCTTAATCTTGGAGTATGAATCTAAGATTTAAATTTGGAACGAAGTATAATTTATCTTTTGATCTAACCATTTCAACAATTCATGATTCCTCTCCTTAGACAAACAAAATGAACTAAGGTGTCCTTAGAGGATCAATTGTGACATGGTTTCATAATCACTAAGATAATCATAAAACAAGATACTCAAGTACTCTCCCATCTCTTCAGATTAGAGAAACTTTTATCTTTCTGCCTTATTTGATTCTTCTTACTCATTATGTCTATCATTGAAACGTCTCCAATGATCCAGAACTATACTTAAACTTGTAAGTATAACCATATTTACTAAACTTTAGTAAATCATAATGAATAATATTATCAACTTTGTGGTGGACTTGATCAACGCACACCCAAGTGTATCTGATCCCTTTATCCTTCACTTGATTCACATATACATGTGAACAAAGAATTAGACTTAATTTCCCAAATATATAAAAAAAATTCTCATGATCATACAATACAAGTTGCATGATTCCAAGTTTCTATCCAACTGAAACTTGGGTGATGAGAATCTTTCCTTATTTGGTAAATTATGACACTTCCACTAATGAAAGAATCAAATCCAGTTACCCATATTGCTTATCAATGGAAACATATAATCAACAATTTTTCACAAATGCCATTGTAAGGATACTTTAAATAAATAAAATCAAAACCATTTTTCTTTTACTTTAAAACTTTGCGGAAAAATTTATCCTTACAATCCATATGGAAAACTTGTTGTTATCTATTCCTAATCAATATATCATAACTCTTAAGTAACAACTCAACATTCTGATCACCGAACCATGCGATCGAAATCCATCTTCGCGATCAGAATCAACATATACTTCCTTTAAGTTTCTTCACCTTTTCTTTGATTCTTAAAACATCAACATGTGACCTCGTCACATTATGCAATAAGAATCACAGAATACAAACTTAATAGAGTTAGACAATGGACTTTACCTGAAGTAGAGTCAAACCTATTGACTTTACCATCCTTAAGATGTTTCAGGTAAATTTAGCAGCTTCGCAACCAATGTCTTTCCTTTGGCAACATAATCATATGGAATCTTTGGAAACGGTACATGGGACTATCACAGACCTAACCTTTCTCTTTACCATTTGGTCAACCGAGTTGACTATGGCCGATCCCTTTCCATTGGGAAGAGAAAGTTTTTCCTGGACCTCCAATGTCACCATTTTCAATGTCCAAATAGGTTTGGAAAGTAGATCTTCCAATCCAATTTGCTTTACTAATGCTCCAAATCATTGCTGATTTAGCATCATCAAGCAAATAGGTAAAATCATTAAGGGTCTTGTCGCGACCTGTCATCAGGGAGTGACTGAAGAACCAAGTCAGCAGCCAGCTACCTCGAGACTTCGACACCCGACTCTCCCGACTTGTTAATATGTGGCTTAATCTCTAAGAGCTTAGCACATATAGACTTTGCTTGCCAATAAGGATTGAGTGACTTAGAACTTATCAAGTCTTAAAACTTGTGGGATAGGGAGATTTATTGGAGAAGGTGGATGAAGTGAAGTATGATTTCTAGTCCCACAAATGCCTAACAAAGGGATTGATCTTTCACCTTGATTGCCATTTGGGATATCATCATCATTAGGAAACTTGTTCCTAAAGATTTGGGAAGACCATAGCTGTCTAAACTAGACATCTATAATGGGAGAAATTCAAGTTAGTTGATTTAAAGTCCTTAATATAACACCCAATATGAAATATTAAGGCTAGGACCCAACAACCTATTTATAACTGGAAGAGGGATGCCGTAATCCAAATTATAAAATAGTTGAAGGTAGGTAAATGACGATTTACCAATTTCCACCATGAAAACAAAATATTTTATTATTAGGTTTTATTGGTTTTGAAACTCCTAGATCTTTTGAGATACATTGAACTTTTCAATGGCATGTTTGAATCTCGATTGTGCCCTCTCAAATTTGTGACTGGGATGCCAAGGATCACAAACAAGGTGTGAATAACCATACAAATTGACTTGGTACCCTTAACAATATTACCTAATCGATGTGCCGGTTAACCACACACGCTCCACCGATCTATAATAAAGTCAAGTTACCCTTTGCCACTCTTACTAGTCCTTGTTAGCATGCCGGTTAACCACACACGCTCTACTAACGACTTGGTAAAGTACAAAGTATAATTTCATGGGCTAGCACCTTTTCACATTTTCCTAAGTAACTAAGATTGGGAATTTATAAGTGTTTTGTTACTTAGTATTTTTCATTATACTTTTAATGAAGGGAGAATTATAGTCCATTCCTACCCATTCGGCTAACGACCCTCCACCAGTCAAGGAAGCGGTGGGTGAGAGTGGACACCCATTAAACTGTCATTTTATAGGCAGTAACCTTATATCCCTCTTATAGACCGGCTTCGTGAATGAGGCCTACTAACAGTAAGATTGACTTCCTCTTATACATATCTATATAATTAAAATTATAATAATAGTATAAGGGTTGAATTTTAAACCTTTTCAAATTTCAATGTTCAATTTGGAATTAAAGTATACATGAGGAGTAACTTTTCAAATTCCAAAACTTGAGGGCAAGTTTTGAAACTATTTCAAGACTCTTTAAATCATAACTTATGAGTTTCATGGTTCATTAAAATTAAGACTCTTCATTTTAATGTAACCCCTTATTCTTTAAAAACATCTTAAAGAAGTGTCTCTTCAACATCCATTACTTGAGGACAAGTTATGGAGTCATTAAACTATTTAATGGAAAAAAAATCTTACATGTTATGTAACCTACAAAACTTTTATGAGTTTTTAAGATTCATAAATATGAATTTTCACATAACTTGAAGACAAGTTACAAAAACATATTTTATGAACTTCTTTTAGACTAATATGGATTGAAAACAACTAAAAGATAATTTTTTCATTATCAATCTAAACTAACTCATAAATCAAGGAAACATAAAATTCTTGAAAATTCATAACTTGAGGACAAGTTATGAACTCCATACAATTTTCAACAAGATCATGAATTATTTCAACAAACATTTGCACACAATTCCTATGATCTAGCAAAACTCATAAGCATGATCATTCATAATCAACAATTTTCAAGAATAAGATGAACACATATAAACTTGAAACTTTTATTATAGCATTGAAATTGGTTTAAAATAATCATTACCACATTCAAAACAAGTTCTATAAGCCCAAAAAAGTCAAAGGTAATGATTCTAGACCAATTCCAGCACCAAAACTCGAAAATATGCTGTCTGGGGGTCCAACTCGTCGAGTGCATGAACAAACTCGGCGAGTTGGATGCATTTTGCCTTGGACTCATCGAGTCCCTTCATGGACTCGGCGAGTCTGCTGGGCAGACAGCACCAAAAGTCGATTTTTAAGCACTTTAAGCAAGTATAATAAGAAAACAAGCCTAGGCTCTGATACCACTGTTGGGTTTTGAGCAATCTAACACTCCTAAGTGTACATGCAACCCTAAATACCTTCGATCTATGTTTTCTCTATTATACATGCAATTATGAACTTTCCAAGGTATTGTTCTATTCTAGCATACAAAACCTTGAATAACACAAGTTAGAATAACATACCTTTTGTTGGTGCTTGTCTTCATGAAGCTTGAGTGCCTAGTACCGCAAGTGTGACACCTCAAATGGTTCTCACAACACCATAAGCACTTGGAATAACTTAGAGAGAAATTAAAACACTTCAAAAATCAGCTTGCCCTCCATGCATATCATAGTCGTCGATTTTCCCAAGAAAGAGATCATTATATAGTGTGTTACAATTAGGGTAAACCCTAATTGTCATGGCTATCCATTTCCATGGATCCATGGGTTCAAATACACCATGGAGCATCCAATGGGTTTTAGCCCAACTTGATAATCCATGGAGCATTAGCCCACTATATAAGTATGGATGATTTACACAATCAACCCATATATTTAATTAGTCTTCTTTTGATCACATAATTAATTCTAAATTAATTATTGATCAATACTAATTAAATAATCTTATTAATGTATTAGAACTTATAATATATTAATAAACCTTAAGTGTTATTTCTCTCATTTTAGTCTATCCAAGTCCATGATCCCATGCAACCCAAATGGACCATGCCGGGTCGGGTCAAGTCTTACCAATTATAGTTATGGACTTAGACATTAATCCAACAGCCTCGTCCCTATCCTCTGATGTATCTGAAACCAAAAAATCAATCTGTAATCCAAAACTTAGTGAGTTCCCCAAAAAAGCCACCACACAAACATATAACAACATGCATACTGGGTCCACAACCATTAGACTAGATTACCCTATGCCCACATTATAAGTCTGGATTGCCATCCTGGCCTACAGCTCATGTTTGGATTGCTCCTAATCCCACATCATAAGTCTGGTTTTCCTTCCTAACATTCAACTTATGTTTGGATTACTCGCAGGTTTTTTGGCTTCTGCACATAGCAATACTGCCTCAACCCAGTCGTACTATGTCGACATATACAATAGATAAACATATACCTAGCAAACAGATAATCATGCAGATTTACCAATTTAACATAACACTACAACATTGAAACATCCATTATACCAGGATACATCAAGCAACATAGTGGGATGACATTGATGTCTTTGAACCATGAGTACAGTGAGGAAAAACTCACCTCGAAATCTAAATGATAGTTAAACTCATTACTTCTCTAAATATTGGCTCTACGGGTCACATGTACAACACATAGGGACCAAACGCCAATCTAATACTCAAAATACCTCAAATGACCTAAAGTTAAACTTGGTGAAACTTAACGGTCAACACTCAAAAGTCAAAGGTCAACCTCTAGTTGGTCGCCACATTGTGGCGATCCATGACCACGAGGTGGCCACCAAACAACAAAGCAGATAGGTTCCTACCCAGTCGCTAGGCCGTGGGGACTAGTCTGCACAACTTAATCCATTAAGCCATTTTCCTACAATTCTAAAAGCTCTAAAGCTCAGATTTGGTTCTTCCCATGCTCTTGATTGTTAAGGTTTCCAACTTTATCCACTAATAAACATCAATAAGTCAAGATCCCAAAACTTAATTCCTTTAAGGGGACTAAATGCATAAAATCACTCACTAAGCACCCAATCTCTAGAGTTGCTCACCCAAAGTTTCTAGAATGGTTTCCTTCACCTAATAATCCATAAAAAAAATAGAGATTTATGGACATACATGTACAATGCTTGTCCTTTCCATTTTTGGTGAAAAACATGGAAATAAGGAACTCAATCTTGATCATGGGACCAAAAACTTCATAGATCCTCATATCTGGAACATGTGACAATAAAATGACCACATGGATGCATAATTTTGCCAACTTTATGTGATCCAACCTTACAATTTTTCAAACCACGAAGACGTAGGGACAAAAGGGCTTGATCTAGAGACAAGTAACATAAAGATTGGATCTTGAGGACTTATAAGACTCCATAAAACGTGCAAAAGAGGGATATGGAGAGTTGCTTGCCGAAACAAAACCCGAGGGTGCCTTTTTCTTCTTTAAAACACCACCAAAAAAAAACTCAAATTTAGTAGTGGAGGCTAGGGTTTTCATGTGGAGGCTGACGGAGAGTGATTGAGGCTGAGGGTGGGTAACCTAGCCATCGCATTCCCTTAAATAGGGGCTCAATCCCCAAATTATGGTTTTCCATTAAACAACGGCTGCACCATGGTGAATAGATACCACGTCGTGGCACTAACGTAGTGCCCACTAAACTTTGTCCATGGCCACTCCGTGGGACTCCATCACCACGCCGTGGCCACCAGAAATCCAACATCCAAAATATTAATTTACCTAAAGGTAACATACCCAAAACTAAGTGTTACATTTCTCTCCCACTTGAATCAAACTTTATCATCGAAGTCCTCGCATGAAATTAACTCTAGGTAGTGCTGCAACTTGCCATGTGGCCTCTGGTGCTCAACCTTGACCATCCGAAAGGTATGATAGATTTTATAGGTTACAAAAATTATGTGGAGGAAAAACATAACCCTATGTTCACATGAAACCTATTGGATCTAAGTTTTCTCTATTGATTGCAACAAACAATTGAACATCAAGAACCCTAGGAATACCCTACTATTTTCGAAATTCATAAAGGGATTTAGAGCATACATAACTTTTGATTATTGTAGTAAATAATCAAACAATTCCTTATTGAACAAGCTTCAGAAAGCAAGCTCCATAAATCTCGTACCTCAGATGGCTCAAACCTGAAACCCTAGAAACCTTATAATGAAGAGGAGAGAGAGGAAGAAGAAGGAAATTTCATTCCCAATACTTTTAGGAATGTCATGAACGAAAATTGATGACCTAGGGGTCCTATTAATAGTTTAGGTAACTTGCAAGAAAAATAGAATCTGAATTTATCAAATAATAGATTCAATCATAATTTCTATCTTTTATGCAACAGGAGGCTTCTGGAAACCCCAGAAAGACTCATAATTTCGTTCACCCCTTAGTGATTCTATAATTGCTTCTTTTGTTCAACTATTAAAAAATTATAATTCACCCCTTGAACCTTTAATTAATTCCAGATTAATTATGACTAATAATTAATTAATTCTAACGGATTTCTTATTAATTTATTAACCATATAAATTAATAAATTATTATTTAACTATTGATCTCATGTTAATTTATTAATCACATAACAAAATAACATATCAATCATCTATATTAATCACATAATACATATTTATAAAACATTTCTCTCTCTCTCTCTCTCTCTCTCTCTCTCTCTCTCTCCTTCCCTAATATCATTTCTAGCTATGTTTGGTTATGAGGGCAACACAAAAGGACTTTGATTGTAATTTCAAGTTTATACCAATTTATTTATGAGTTTTAAACCTTTATCCAATAGTCTCCCACTTGCATAAGTCTATAAATACATTTGCATGTATAGCCAAACAACAAAGAGTGCTATCCAAAGCCATTGTTGAACTCTGATTTAATCAGAAATTGGCTCTAAGATAAGTGATCAAATATTCGTTCTACAAGATAACGTATGGATGTGATACATGGATCAGAATCAATCTCATAGCCGAAGATTTTTTTTCTCGATTACTTGATTTATGATGACTAAATTCATACTACTAATTGAACACATCAATTCAATCAGGGCTCGGCCTAGCACTTCAAATGTCGATAAAAAATCATCATGGGGCCTAAAGATATTGCTTTTACCGTTAGGGAAAAATGTATGAATAAACTTCGACTTATATGCTTGTATCCTTTACTCACCAAATCATGCATGACACAAAGTTTTTTGACATCACGTTACTAATGCGGTTTCACAATGCTAATGCACAACTGACTTGTAAGTTACAAATAATATATCATCGTTTTAAGAATAAAAGATCTTATCATCTCAAAATTACTCGTGATAGAATTCTTGAAGCAATTCTCTGAACGTAGGTTTATCCAATACTCAAAATCTACATTTTCTAAGTACTCATGAATATTGTAGCAACTATTTCAATGTATAATCTCCATACACAGCCTACAACTCAATTCATAATAGTCTTAATTCACTACTTACTTCCGAAAGCATGAGTGACTATGGCATTTTGAATAATCAAATTATACAGGAAGCAAAGCATGAAAAGTGAAAGACAATGACAAACTAATTAACTATGGTCTCAAAACTATTGAATATAAATAAAACTCCTATTATTTAATAACCATAATAATTACGAATATATTTATTGTATAATGTTTCGAGTAATCAACAGACCACTTAAATTAAGCATCAGTCATGCCACGTTATGAACATGCATACAATGTCTCTTTATGGTCCTTCCTTTGTGAATATAACAACTAGACATTATTCTAATGATGCATATTTCACAATTCAAATTCACTATCCAAGATGTGATGGAATCCAACTTAACATGCTTTAATCTCCTGTGATATCAAGATTCCAAAGTCTCAAAGATTGATCCTTTGTTATTACAGAATATCCCATTGAAACTTTGTTACTAGAAACAATTACATGGTAATTTCTAATTCAAGCTACACTCCTTGAACAACTCTCTTTGAATTAAAGTTTCCAACTCACATGCAGATTTTTCAAGTATCTTACATTATGAAAACATTTCCATATTTCCATATGACCATCAATTCTGATCAAGAAGCATCTCAATCCAGAATTATGTCACTATGGTCCGCCCAAATTAATATCATACTTCTAACTGTCCACAAGCAACCAATCTTTTGGTATAACCTTAGAATGTTATTGACAGTTGTTTAACGATTTTAGTCATACAAAATTCTTGTCCTTTCTCTCACAATTTTCTAAGCTTTGAAAAATTAGAATAATTGAATATTATAACATATATAATTGATCCTGTGTCTGAAGCATATGGGGCTTAACTCATTATATCTTATATACGGATATGATATATGTTCAATCTCTTGCTATAATATATCTATGTATAGATTTTCCTATGTTGAACCATTTCTACATGATATTTCTATATGTATATGACAAAGTTCTATTAAAATATACAACTTAGACCTTTAGATTTGAAATGAAGTATGGGTGGCCTCTACCTTAAGTCTACTATTGCGAAACAATTCCCAAACTATGCAATTTTCAAATTGAAATCATTATTCCTTACGAATAGTACTAGCATAACAATTATGCTCCCACTAGGTTTGACATTTATCCAGAAATCAACTAGACTTCTAGAAATCATTACTCGTGACTTTCTTACTGAAGTACATATTTATGTTATGCGATGCTTCGAAAAGTCTCCAAATAGACTTCTTAAGCTTATACATCTTCATTGGATATCATATGTGTCCTTAACCTTTGTCAGAACTTATATATATATATATATATATATATATATATATATATATATACATATATATATATATATATATATATATATATATATATATGTCTTGAAAGTTCAAACAATTCCTTGCCTACCAGTGCTTCCATGTTCTTAGTAAGTCACCCATATTGATCAGTTCACTTTCATTGACCAACACACTTTTCTTTTGTAGTTAAATGAAATACATAGAACTCATAAGCATTTCCAGCTCAACTAGAAGTGCACATAAATAAGAATGTGTCAATCAAACAAGACATGTTATTAACCTCAAGGTGCGTGCTAGTGATAACTAACAGGTTTATTGTCGATTGACTCTTGAAACTCTCAATATTAATACGATTCCCACTGACTTCTTCACATATTAGTTTTCTCTAAAGGACCATTCCTTGACGAGCTAAAATAAATACTCAAAAGTTTGTGTGGATTCTCAATAAGAAAACACTTCATATAATAGGTCTCAGTTTATCTTTTGTTTCTTGATTAATGAAAACATCACAACCCCAATTCTATATGTGCTAGTGTAAGAAAACATTTTAACTCCACATATTTTGAGGTGTTTTCAACCTTCTTACTTTTCAAAGAGTTTCAAGATATGATTCATAGTTACTAGAAAATGGCTCTACAACTTGATTTGGAATGAAGTATGACTCATCTCTTGATCGAACTATTTCCAACAATATCGAATTCCTCTTCTTAGCCATATAATTGCATTAAGATGTACGTTGAGGATCAGTTGTGATATAAATCCTCAATTATGACAATGGGAAAACTGCAAAAAAAATCCTTATATATTGACATCATAATCGATTTAGTTCTTATATCTTTTTTAATTCAATTATGTCCCCAAAACCAGTAACTGTATTCAATCTAACCCTTTAACCAGGTCAAAAGGTCATCCAACTTTCGAAAATTACACTTTTGTCCCGGATATTTAATTTTATTACAAATTTGGTCCAAAATTTACACTTTTGGCCCACATTACAAAATTTTGTGATGAATTCATCGTAACTCTAGTTTTTTATTGTATCGTTTTTTTTTTCTCAAAAAAAAATTTCGACTACTTTTTTTCTTTATAAAAGCGTATTCATACAAAAAAAACATATTTTCACATAAAAAATCTTATATTTTCTATATAAAAACTTATTTTTATATAAGATACCTATTTTTAAAAATAGGTATTTATTAAGTACTTAAATATATACAAATTCATTATATATATATATATATATATATATATATATATATATATATATATATATATATATAAACACGTATTTTACAAAAAATGAATACAAACATCTATTTTATTATAAATATATTTTGAAAAAACATATTTATATATTTGTTATAAACACCTATTTTGTAATAAACACATTTATATTCAAACACATTTTATAAACAAATGTAAACAAACATGCTTTTATATATATATATATATATATATATATATATATATATATATATATATATATATATATATATATATATATATATATATAGACACACACACACAAACATGTTTTTGAAAAAGAAAAGATCATTTGAGAAGTAAATTATCGACAACTAAATTATCCTTTTAAATGTATGCTCTAAATAATAAATATATAAAAATTAATACCATAAAATAATAACTCATATTCAAAATTTATTTTGAATTTTTTCCTCAAATAAAAAATATGCGTCTTGAAATTATAAATTTTTTTTTAATATACAACTTTTTTTTTCACCCGGCACAATGTTATGTTTTTGTTTTAAACCCAAAATAATCTATCAAATTTGTTACTATCCAAGTTATAAGTTACCATATTCCAAAGGAAATAAGATTTCACTGTTAGGGGTTTTATTTTTCATTACTTTCGTGTCAAAGTTGGGTGTCCAATCATATTTGTTACCGAATAGAAATAATACACACACATACACATTTACTATGAAGTAGGTGTTTGTATACATTCTTTTATAAATATGTGTTTATATACATTTTTTTAATAAAAACAGATTTGTATATATTTATGTACTTCATAAATATCTATTTTTATAAATAGATATATCGTATACAAAAACGTTTTTTAAAAAAAAAGTTTTATATAGAAAATATAAGATTTTTTTATGTAAAACTATGTTCTTTTTTTTTTGTATAAATATGATTTTGTAAGGATAAAATATATTTGATTTTTTTTAAGTAAAAATGTTGAAAAAAACTAAAGTTATGATGAATTCATAACCAAATTCTGAAATCTAGGCCAAAAGGGTAAATTTTGTACGAAAATTGGAATAAAATTTAAAATTTGGGTCAAAAGTGTAAATTTTGGACCAAATTTGTAATAAAATTTAAAATCTTGACCAAAAGTGTACTTTTTGAAAGTTGGATAACCTGTTGACTGGGTAAAAAGGGTTAAATTCAATACGATTACCGGTTTTTGCGACTTAATTGAATAAAAAAAGATATAAGGACTAAATCGATTATGAGGCTAATATATAAGGACTTTTTTTTTATAGTTTTCCATTATTGCAATAACATAAACGATATCATAAGAATCAAATCCACAATTAATATTGTTAATATTAGAAACATAACCGACACTTTTATAAATGTCATTGCAAGTATAAATAAAATAAGTCAACCATATAAACCAAAATTTCACTTTTAGTGAAAATAAACGACAATTTGGAACTTGTCCTTATACTGCATAAAATGAAAACTATATTTATTGACATCTCCGAAGAGTAATAGCAATGTGTTAAATTATCCAAACTCTTTAGTAGTAGCTCCAAATTCTAGTCTTCGAACCACGTGACCAAAGTGCATTTCTTATGATCAGATTTAGCTCACCTTGCTCAAGCTTCGTTCTTTCTTTTAACTCCTTCAATATCATCACAATGTGATCATCACATCATGTATTAAGAGTCTATGAATAGGAACTTATAACACAATGAAGCAAGATAATGGATGTACCTGAAGTAAAGTCACACGAATTGCTTTTATTATCTCTAAAATCTTTTCATGTATTTTGGGTAGCTTCGTTTCCAATGTCCCTTCAATTTGCAGTAGAAACAAATGGACTGTTTGGGGTCAACACATGGAACGATCCCCGAACTCGCCTTTCTCTTTACCATAAAATCAAACAGTTTGATCTTGGACAACCCTTATCCACTGGGATGAGAATTCTTTTCTGGGCCACCACTGTTACCATTGACAATGTTTGTGGTAACTTTGGAATTAGACCCAATAAGCATATATGCTTTATATGTTCATTTAAGCATTTCTACTTCAACAACTATTAACATTTGGGGTCAAATCATTTACGTTCATGTTGATATTCGTCATATAAAAGTTCTCAATGCACTGATTATATGACTTTGGAAGCGATAGAAGAACCAAGTCAATGGCTTGCTCCCTTAGGAAAATGACACCCAATCTATCCAACTTGTCAATGTACGATTTTATTTTTTGAACGTACACACAAAGTTTACGTCTTGATGTTTACATGCCAATAGGAATTGAGTAGTCTCATATCTTTCAATTTAAGGAAATACATGATGTTAGGAGACTCACGGGAGGAGGAGGTGGAAGAGTTGAAGAAGCATCATGTCCGGTTCCACCATTTCCTAAGAAATGGGAAAACAATTTCACTTTCACTTGAAATTGGTAGACCATATCCAAAAGATTGAGGAAAACCATTTACATAAGAATGAAAAAGTCCATTTAAGTCTTCATAAGACATCTAAAAATGAGAGAAAGGAGAATTCAAGTTTGTTGATTTTAATCCTTAATTATTAACCCAAAATTTAAATTAAGGCTAGAATCCATATTTTCGATTTGAACTTTGAAGAGGGATGCTGTAATCAAATTCGAATATATTTTAGGTATGTAAGGATTTTACCAATTCCAATCTTATGAAACTACTAGATCTTTTAAGATTCGTTGAATCTTATCAATAACATGATTAATGTCGGATTATACTCTCACTTTTATGAGTGGGATGTCGAGGATCATAAACGATATGTGAATGACCATGCAAACCTGCTTGACAACCTCAATGTCAATTATCATCTCACATCGATGTGTCAGTTAACCACTCACGCTCCATCAACAACGATAATTTTTGAGATGTCCATCACATCTCTTTATAGTCCTTATTAGTGTGTCGGTTAACCATATACACTCCACTAACTCCATATAAAGAATGATGTTCATTTTCATGGATTAGCAGACTTTTCACATTTTTTTAAAGTAACTAGAGTGGGATTTTTTAAATAACGTTCTAGTACTTTTATATCATTATACTTGTTAATGAGATTATGTCATATCAAAACCGTTCGCTAACGACCCTCCACCATACAAGGGAGCAGTGGGTGAGAATGGACACCCAATGACCGTCATTTTATAAGTCGCTTCCTTATACCCCCTTATAGTATGGCATCGTGAACGAGGTGTACTAGTTATTTGACTGACTTGTCTTATACATATAGTAATTAACATTTAATAATATATAAGGTAAATTTTAAAACTTTTTAAAATATGAGGTTCAAATATTAATTATTTAAATTAATCTTTTTAATTAATTAATATTAACTAGTTATGATTTATCTTTATATTTTAATTAAACAATTAATTAAGTTAATTAAATCATTATGGATTAAATAATTATTGATAGTTAATCATTTAATAAAATAATTCAAATTTAATCCTAATCCAAAGCCCCCTAATTTTCGAAAATGGGGCTAGGTTTTATCAAGTTTTTATTCTTTAAATTTTAAGGTTTTTTAAAATAACAAATAAGGAAACAAGGTAAACCCTAAAGGGGCTCCTCAATTTTCGAAAAAGGGTAAGGGAGGCTAGGGTTTTAATAATCCTTAACATATTTCAAAAATTCTACGGGTGAAGACTAGGGTTTCAAGAACCCTAGCAAAAATAAAAAATCCCTCCCTTATGGTTTAATTTCTATAAACCTTAATTTTGATCTATTCAGCATTATGCAAGATCAATTGAAAACCTATGGCTCTGACACCACTGGTATGTTTTATAGGTTACAAAAATTATGTTCCTAAGTTAAGATGCAACCTATTGGATCGAAGTTTTCTTTATTGATTGCAACAAACAATTAAACATCAAGAACCCTAGGAATACCCTATTATTTTCGAAATTCATAAAGGGTTTTAGAGTTTACATACCTTTTGATTATTGTAGTAAATAATCAAATAATTCCTTATTGAACTAGCTTCAAAAAGCAAGCACCAAAAAGCTTGTGCCTCTAATAGCTCACACTTAAAACCCTAGAAACCCTAAAATGAAGAGTTGAGAGAGGAAGAAGAAAGAAATTCAGTTCCTAATACTCTTAGGAATGTCATGAACAAAAATTGATGGCCTTGAGGCCCTATTTATAGTTTAGGTAACTTGCAAGCAAGAAAATCTGAATTGATTAAAGGGAAATATCCAGAAAAGTTCTAAAATTTTAGTCCAATTTATGAAAAATTCCCAAACTAAATTTTTCTTACAGAAAAGCACAGTATACCGGTTAAAACTTCAAAAAAAAAACCCTTTTCAGCCGGTTTCACAGATTTTACCGGTATTCTGTCTTTTTTCGTTAGTTTGCTAAGAATTTTGGGACTTTTCCAAAAATTACATAATAACCAAAATATTGGGACTTTTTTGAAATTTACCATTAAATTAAAGGATATTATTATTAACAAATCGTTTATAAACATAAAAAATAATTTTATTATAAAAAAAGGAAATACATCTGTTGCTAATTTCTAGGAATAAACTGGTGGTCTAAGTACTTCTCTATTGCTTCCTAACCACTAAAACTCTCTACGTTCTTTCCTATGCATTGTTGTGGGTATGATGGTGAGATGTACTTAGTTAGAATTCCTCTAATGTCACACCCCGAAAACCGAAGGCGGAAACATTTCCGGGGCAGACTCCACGTTGAGTATCAAATCCAATGTACATAGTAAAACAGTAAACACAAAACATTACATTACATAGAATTGTTTACATCTGTTTGTAAGAAAATTTATACAAGTGTTATATACATATATCATATGATCAAAAGCATAGACGAGTCTTCTAATGCTCCGACTTCTCCAAAGGATGGCGGGTACTTGTCTAATACGGACCTGAGAATACAAGCAGTTTGAAAATCAGCAGAAAGTTTTTTGAGTTCATAAGCGGTTTTGTTTTGAGAAGAGTGAGTTCCTTTATTTTCTGAAAAAGTTGTTATCCAAGAAAATCCCATATTTTCTTAAGTAAAACAGTTTAGTTATCGTTTATTACCAATTCGATTACGTGTTGTATGTTACCCCAGGAAAATCCCATATTCTCCTAATAGTTTAGTTATCCATTCGTTTCTTAATTCGTTTACGAGTTGTTATGTTATCCCAGTAAAATCCTATATTTTCCTAAAAGTTTAGTTTAGTTATTGAATCCCAACTGTAATGTTTGATTGTCTATCATACTTATTATATTAGCTAGATATTCTGACATTCTAATTATGTTACACTTGAATGTACCTAGATGCGTGCCTTCATATGCATATTCTTATTCTTAATCATATTCATATTCGTATTTTATATTTGTAGTCTTATTCGTATTCGTAATCGCATTCGTGTTCATATTCCTACTCCTAATCCTAATCCTATTCGTATTCGTATTCGTATTCATCTTCGTATTCGCATTCGCATTCGTATTCGTATTCCTACTCCTAATCCTACTCCTAATCCTATTCGTATTCGTATTCGTATTTGTATTCGTATTCGTATTCGTATTCGTATTCGTATTCGTATTCGTATTCGTATTCCTACTCCTAATCCTATTCGTATTCGTATTCGTATTCGTATTCGTATTCGCATTCGTATTCGTATTCCTTGTCCTATTCCTAATTCTATTCATATTCACATTCGTATTCCTATTCGTATTATTACTTTCGCATTATTACTTTAGTATTCCTATTTGTTCTACTCCTAGTTGTACTTTCGTATTCGTTCTGTTCCTAATTGTATTTTTAGTAGGAATTATTCGTAGATTATGAAATATAATTTAGATTGTAACACTTTATCAAGAAATATATGATTAGTTTGAAAGCTAACTCTGTAATTCGAACTATTTGGTTAACGCAGTTGACGATATTAAAAGCATATGTAAAATGAAACAATTGAGCTGAAAATGAGTTTAAGTACAAGATTTCCTTGTACTTTTGCTTGTATTCCCCCTGAAAACATTTGAAAAACATATGAAAAACACGGAAAAAGGGTAGGGGTATGAACTCACCGGTTGAGGAATGCGTCGGTTTGGATCCTAAACGTCAGTTCTGGGTTTGCAAACGAACAAGATTCCTTGATGATTTGGAGTTTAAATTTGATGTTTTTGGACCTTAATCTTGAGTTTGAGGAGAGAGGTTAGAGAGAGAGTAGTGAGAGAGAGGAAAGGATTCAAATGAAGTCTTTTGAGCTTTAAATAGGTCCTAAGTTCGGGACACGATGGAATTCTACCCGATACCGACGTTAAACGGGGCTTTTGGTCGCACCCGATTAAGTTGCCGTTACCCGATATGGTCGAAACTTAAATTTTTCTAATTGATAATTTCAAGCGTTTCCATGGATTTTTAACGTATTCGGACAATTATTAAGTCATATCTAATGCTGGTGTTTCTCTTATATTGTTTAACGTAACTACCAACCAACATTCATACCTCACATGTTAACAACCATCGGCTAACACACATCCATAAAATGTGAAAAGTGAACCGTGAATGATAATTTACATGGAAACCAGCGAAGGGTGATTATCTATTTAAATTGTCATTCAAAGTTTACTTTTCACTCTCGATAGATGTGTGTAATTTTATGGTTGTTACCGGGTAATGTTTAGAGGTTAGGTGATAGTTAGGTTAAAGAACATAATGAAAGATCTATATGTTCGTGTAATGATATTTTCTAATAACATCTGATCATATAACATCATGCCTAATAGAAAGTAGATACTTAATGATTGTGTATTAATAAATATTATCAACTCTTATATTGGTCACGCCTAACAGAATACTTCTCACTATGACATCCATAACGATACATAGGAAGAACATAGAGACTTTGAAGTGGTCATCAAACAATAGAGAGGTACATAGTCGACAATTCTATTCCTAGAAGTTAGCAACAAATGTATTTCCTTTGATTATAATAAAAAATATTTTTTTTATGTTTATAAATGATTTGTTAATAATAATATCTATTAATAGAAATTTCCAAAAAAGTCCCAATATTTTGATTATCGAGTAATTTTCAGAATATTCCTAATATTTTGAGCAAACTAACGAAAAAGGACAGAATACCGGTTAAATCTACGAAACTGGCCAAAAAGGGTTTTTTCAAAGTTATAGCCGGTATTCTGTGCTTTTCTGTAAACAAAAATTAGTTCGGGACTTTTCATAAATTAGACTAAAATTTTAGGGCTTTTCTAGAGATTTCCTTTGATTAAATAATAGATTTAATCATAATTCAAATCTTTTTTTTATGCAACCAGGAGGCTTCTAGAAACCATAAAAAGTCTCCCAATTTCTTTCACCCTCTAGATGATTCTAGAATTGTTTCTTTTGTTCAACGATTGAACAATTATAATTCACCTCATGCACCTTTAATTAATTCCAATTAATCCCAAATTAATTCCAAATTAATATTGATTAATATTTAATTAAGTCTAATTGATTTCTTATTAATTTATAAACCATATAAATTAACAGATCATTTATTTTAACTATTTATATCATTTTCATTTATGAATAACATAACAAATTAACATATCAATTATCTATATTAATATAATAATATATATTTTACCAAAACATCTCTCTCTCTCTCTCGCTCTTTCCTCTCTCTCTCTCTCTCTATGTGTGTGTGTGTGTGTGCGCGTTAAAATCATTTCTAGCTATTTCTGATTACAAGGGCAACCCAAAATGAGGTTTCTTCTATTTTCAAGTTTATACCAATTTAGTTATGAGTTTAGACACCTTAATCCAACAAGGTTACACATCTCTCCACGTACCGTGTAATCTCCCTCTTCATGCATGGCCACTAGTAACTAAGTCTCAAATCCTGATACATCTTTTTGGCTCCATGGTGAATCAAGAACTTGGAATTATGAGCCTCATCCGATACTATCTGTCGAACTCATCTAGAAAATGGATCCCATACCCAAACACATCGGGTCAACAGTCTGCAACTATAGGTAGAAAATCTGTCAATCTCACCTTTAATGCTCTTCTGCTTCTAATTCTCCCTCTTGACCCCCTCAGGCCAAGCCTCCCAAATGAGATCCAAAAGTGGGGAGTCGATGGTCATCCATACACAGTGCTCTATAACAGGAGTACTAGCCGCCTTGCGACTGAAAGCGTCAACGACCACATTGTCCTTCCCCGGATGATTAAGAATCTAACAATCATAATCCTTCACCATGTCAAGCAATCTGCGATGCCTCATGTTCAGATTCGGATGATCCATAAGATATCCCAAACTCTTGTGATCCTTGTGGATGGCACATCAGACCCTATAAATATAATGTCGCCAAATCATAAGGGAAAATACCACAGCCCCCAACTCTATATCATTAATCGGATACCTTAACTTATGAGGTTTCAACTAGCTAGATTTATAAGCAATGACTCTACCTTTCTGCATGAGAACTACCCCTAAATATGTGATCGAAGCATCACAAAATACCACCACAACCTCAACACCCTTAGAGAGGTTTAATATCGAGACCTCACATAATTTCCTCCTCAAAGTATCAAACACATCCTGTTGCTAAAGCCCCTAACAGAAATCCACACCCTTCTTCGTCAGTCGGGTCAAAGGAACAACAATCTTGGATAAATCTTGAATAAATCTCCTATAGTACCCTTCCAATCCTAGAAAACTCTGAATCTCAGATAGGGAATTCAAAATCTCCCATTGCATCACTGTCTCGATCTTGGATGGATGGACTAGAATCCTGTATTGATTGACGAGGTCTCCTAGAAACTGGACATCTCGTAACAATAACTCGCACTTGGAGAACTTGGCATAAAGTCTCTCTTGTTTCGGAACCCCAAGTAACTCTGTAAGATGCTCCTCATGATTCTCCTTAGTCTCGTAGTAGACTAGAATATAATCAGTGAAAACAATAACCGACTGGTCAAGCCTCGACCTTCATACAAGGTTCATCAAATCCATGAACGTTGTAGGTGAGTTGGTGAGCTCCAACGGCATCACCATGGATTTGTAATGACCAAAACAAGTTCGGAATGATGTCTTCTCCACATCCTCCTCCCTAACTCTCATCTGGTGGTAACTTGATCTCAAATGAATCTTGGAGAAGCAAGATACACACTGCAACTGATCGAAGAGATCATATATCCTAAGGAGTTGGTAACGATTCATCACTTTCAGCTTGTTCAACTCCCAATAGTTTATGAACATATGATGAGACTCATCCTTCTTCTTCACAAAAAGAATTGGTGCTCCCCAGGGTGAACTGCTCGGTCTGATAAACTGCTTGAAAAATAGCTCCTTGTTGGGCTGAAGATTATTTTGAAGTGTTGCGTTGTTGGGCTCGATAGTTTATTTATTTTGTTTTCCGGTTTGGGCCTGTCCAACCGAGAGCCCTTTATGTTTAATATATAAGTATATGCTTGCATGCATATTAGGTTAACGATTTTAGAGAATAGCGATTCATCTAGAGCTTAACGATAGCATTACATGTTTCTTTAATCGTTCTTGTAACCTACCAATCCTCTACAGTTGATGTTCTTAATCGAGCTCTTCTGAGGATTTTGTTTAATCATTCGGCACGTTTGATTCAATCTTGTTTCGTTCTTATTTTCGTGTTCTTATAGTTTTATATTTACATACTTGTTCAAGATCTAATCGATCTTCATAGGTTAAAGGTTTTTTAATCTCATCAATTGGTATCAGAGCAGGAGGCTGTGTAATCGATACACATCTTTTCTATGAAAAGGATTTCAATTAGGGTTTTCCACAACTATCGATATTTATTGAGCTGTCATCTCATTATTGACGTATCTTGATATTTATTGTTTTGCCCTAATCTGCTTTATTACAAGTATGATCTTTGAACAGGTTTTTTCAATCATAATGGACGAGACGCAATCAAATCCTATTAATATTTCCAACAACATCGGTTCGACGACAAAGATTCCATTCTTATACACCCATGATTATGAAGTATGGGCGCATCACTTCGAAGACTACGTGATTGGATCTGAGGATAACGGGTACCTCATATGGGAAGCCATCATAAATGGACCGTTTTCTCATTCAGCAACGTCCAGGATTATTAAGACACAAAAGGAGTACAATGATCTGCTGAAGGATGTTAAGGATATTGCACAAGACAAGAAGGACAAATTCCAGTGCAATATCAAGGCGTTAAGGTTAATCAGATTCGCCCTTCAGTCCGACACCTTTAGATTGGTCAGCTCATGCACGACGGCAAAGGAAGTTTGGGATAGACTTCGCGAACTGTACTCTACAGACGAAGATCCTGAACATTCTATCCAAACCTTGCTCTTATCTGAGTTTGGAGAATTTAGGCAAGGAGCCGAAGAAACAGTGACCCAGACGTTCGATCGCTTCAATCATCTTCTCAGCAAGATGATCAAACACGATATTGAAAGGAAGCTTATCGAGCAGAAGGTTACTTTCTTAAATGGTCTGAGGTCTGAATGGAGAGCAGTGGTTTCTATAGTCAAAGCCCATGAGCAGTTTAAATCATACTCTTTGGCGAAACTGGTGGGTATTCTCAAATCCCAAGAGAATATTGTGCTACAGGAGAAGAATGTTGTATCAAGCCTTGGTTCGTTAGCCCTCCTATCAAAGAGTAAAGTTGTGATGGAGGATGAAGACCTCAACTTGGAGGAGTATGACATCACGTCTGAGGATTATGCTATGATGGTGTCCAATCCCAAGAGGTTCATAAAGAAGAGATTCCCTAGCAATAAAAACCGAAACTGGCAGGGGAGTTACAGTTCAAAAAAGGTGAACAATGAACCGAAGGTTGAGGAGCCCAAGAAGGAACCGAAGGTGGATGGCGATTCCGGAGTAAGCTGTTACTACTGTGGTGGGAAAAACCACTATGCTAAGGATTGTGTCCTTAAGAAGATGGCTGAAAAGGATGATGGAAAGGATGAGGAAGCCGTGTTGCAGAAGAGGCTGGATGAGTTGAGAAAGAAGAAGTCTACCGCTAACCCTTCTATTAATGCTCTTATTGTGCAGGGTTCGGTTGCTGATGACGAGTTTGGTAGCACGGAAGTTTGGTCTACCGACTTAGAAGACGATGAAGTAAGGAAGCCTACCCATGGAAAGGCTTATGTGGCAAAAGAGGAGAGCAGTGGAGGAAGATGCTTCATGGTGTCTGATGTATCTCAGATGAGAGGATACAACACCGATGGAGGAAGCGATGAACCGAAGGTGCAGGAGGACATGTGCTTTACGGCCAAACCACTCAGCCAGCAGTTCAATGAGCTTGATGAACTGATAAAGAAGGTACAATCGGTTTTTGTTTCATTTAAAGTACCACAATCCTCATATGAGAAAGAACTTAAAAATGTTAATACAAGAATTTCTCATCTAGATAGTAGCTTAACTCAAACTCGAGTCACCAATTCTAACCTAACTGATCAATTAAGCAGGGTGGCGTCGAAGAGTGAGGAGCGGCGAATGTGGATCGAATTGAAGGAGTCTGAATTAGTTAAAGTTAAAGACGAAAACATTTATTTGCAAAGAGATAATTTAAAATTATTAAAACAGCGGAGTGTTTTTTGTTTAATTGCAAAACGTCTATATTCTAATATTACTCAGCTTCACTTGGACTGTGAAATAGGCCAAAAGATCCATCGCATGATTTTGCCCTTCCTTGAGTTTAAGGAGGATGAAATCGATGCCGAAGCCTATAATTGTGAGAGTGTGATATCGTCTGATGATGTCAATCCGACCTACATGTATGGACTGGACAAAATTGAGTCCTTCATTAAATCCAAGGACCACAAGGACATGCTTAAAAATCTTTTGGATGAAAATGATAGACTTAAACTGAGAACCGAAACAATACAAAAATTTGACTCTTTAAACGCCAACGTAAGCTCAGAAAACAAAATTGATGTTGAAAATACATCTGAGCTTAACGAGGACGACAACATGAGTGAAATTTCTGTAGAGGACATGGTTGACTGCTCAGAATTTGTTAAAAGCGAACCTGAAAACCACAAGAATCTTATTTCTGAAAATTCTGTGGAGTTCGCTCGATTGTCCCAACAAAAGTCCCCGATCTTAGCAGAGAAAGCAGTTGTGTATCAAAAGGTCAGGACCACTCCAAATCAAGTATACAAGGTCACTAGAGTAACCGAACATCAGACAGCTGAACTCACAGCTATTGTAAACGAAGACAATGCTGATGGCTGTGATGAGTACTTCTGGTCAGCTCCAATAGATAATGCAAACGAAACGGTTGGCTTATCTGAAAGAACCTCCTGGATGAGTAAAGGTAGATACATACCTGAACCATTGAATAAACCGGATAATTTCGACGAGCCAAGCACTAGTGGTACGAAAGACATTCCTCAGGAGGATGAAAGTTCGGCAAAAGAAGACGTTCCCTCTACTCCCTCAGCTCAAAGTGAAACTCCTTCAGACATTCCCTCTACTCCCTCAGCTCAAAGTAAAACTCCTTCAGTTCAAAAGGAACCAACCAAGGAGAAACCGAAAACGAAAGCTAATGTTCATCATCAACCAAAGCAGATGAGGAATAAGAAGAGAGAAAGGAACCAAAGATACAGGAAGAATCTCTCTGAAAGGAGACAATTCTGGCAATCCCAGAATGCATACTTCTCACATCAAGACAAGAATCTGAAGTATGAAAACAATCCTGTCGGAAAGCCTGAAAGTCACAACAACCGAAAGCCAAGGTTCGGTTCACAAGAAAATACCAACAGAAAGCAAAGGTTCGGTTCTGATAATGACTTCAACCGAAAGCAAAGGTTCGGTTCTTAGAAAGACTTCAACTGAAAGCCAAGGTTCGGTTCACAAGACGATTCCAACCGAAAGCAAAGGTTCGGTTCTGAAGTCAAAAGAGAACAAAACTCTAAGGTAAGTCCCTCCAATGATCAAAAGCAAAAGGGTCACCTAGAGTCTCCAGCCAGGAAGTCCTCTCAATCCAAACCCACTCATTCTAATTCTTCTAGTTCTTCTAATTCTTCTACTTCCACCAATTCATCTCCATCTTGCTCTAAAGCTAATTCTGTTCGTTCTAAAAAATCTCATTCGTCAGCTGAACAAAAGGGCAAACAGAAGGTCAATGAACCCAAACCAGAGTCCAAACCGAACGCACCCAATACTAATAAAATAAAAGTTTTTACCATTAAAAAGAAAGATGAAACAACACTTATAAAACGAACATATCTAGTTGACATCTCTCTTACTGTTCCTGTTCCCATGAAAAGCTCACGTGGACCCAAGAAACTTTGGGTTCCTAAATCTGCTTAATTTTTGCAGGTTATAAGTGGTGAGCAGTTCGACGAAGAATGGTACATCGATAGTGGCTGCTCACGTCACATGACAGGGAGGAAAGAGGAGCTCAGGGAATATAGATCTCTTGAAAATGGTGGAAATGTCAAGTTTGGAAATAATTCTTTCGGCACCATAAAGGGATACGGGATGATAACAAATGGTGACTTTACTATAAGGAAGGTGGCTTATGTAGAAGGACTCCAACACAACCTCATCAGTGTATCTTAGCTTGTTGGAGGTACAGGTCTCAAAGTATCATTTGATGATGAAGGTTCTGAAATTATTGAGAAAAAGACAAAGAAAGTAATTCTCAAGTCGGAGCGAAAGGGTGAAATGTTTCCTCTAAATCTGAAACCCATCAAAGAAAACCCAGCTATATGCCTGTTATCAAAAGCTCAATCTGACGAAAGCTGGTTCTGGCACCGAAGACTCTCTCATCTCAACTTTAAAGACATCAACCGACTTGACACTGGAGGTCATGTTAGGGGTCTTCCATTGCTCAAGTTCGACAGAGATCATTTGTGTGCTGCATGCGAAATGGGGAAGCAGAGTCGTCAAAGTCACCCATCTGTAATTAACACAAAAGTTGTTGAACCACTCGAATTACTTCATATCGATTTGTGTGGTCCTTCATCTATCGAAAGCATCGGTGGTAGCAAGTATATTCTTGTTATTGTTGATGACTTTTCACGATTTACATGAGTGTTCTTTCTAAAGCTCAAATCTAAAGCGACTCATAAGTTGAAAGTGTTCATCAAGCAGATTGAAGTTCAGCTCAAGAAGGTCGTTCGAAACATCAGAAGCGACAATGGTCTTGAATTCAAGAACAGGGAGTTTGAAGAGTTTCTTGCAGAAAAGGGAATTAGTCACAACTTCTCAGCTCCCTACACACCACAACAGAACGGAATTGTTGAAAGACGAAACCGATCTTTGTGTGAAGCTGCCCGAACTATGCTAAGTTTCGCTTCCTTACCTCTTTATTTTTGGGCTGACGCTATTTCTGCTGCTTGTTTTACACAGAACAGCTCTTATCTCAACAAGCGATTCACGCTCGCACCTTATGACATACTAAACACAACAGGTCTTATCTCAACAGGTCTTATCTCAACAGGGTCCTAAACAAGCGTTCGAGAAAAATTGAAGAGACATACTATGTGACCTTTGATGATAGCTATGTCAAAAAGCTACAGGCCAAAGAAGATACCGCTGGGGAAATCTTTCCTCAAACTGGCCAAGTCACAGTCTCAATCGCTAACTTATACGATAAATTTCTGGAGCTCTTTGACGAACCAGAGAAAGCTTCTCTCTCAGAAGCAGGTGCAGCAGACAACAAGGTTGATCACATGAAGCGGATTGTCGAAGATGCTGCAAGGAGAATACATGAAGGAGGATCGACTACTGATGACCCTCCATCTAACAATGCTTCAGTCGAGGGGGAGCCAAGCTTAAATGTCGAGGGGGAGCCAAGCTCACAAGTTGAGGGGGAGCCAAGCTCAAATGTCGAGGGGGAGCCAAGCTCACAAGTCGAGGGGGAGCCAAGCTCAAATGTCCAGGGGGAGCCAAGCTCTGCAAATGCAACCGAAGGTGCCTCTCCAACCGAAGGTGCCTCAACGCCTGAAAGTCCAGCACCACAAGAAACCCCTGAACCTCAAGTTTCTCATAGCTCATCAATCGAGGGGGAGCATGAAGATATGACGCTTGATTACGATAGCCAATCTGAGCCAGAAGAAATGATCAATGCTGAACTAGACCCAACCTTTGATCCGAATTACCCTCCTCTTACCAAATGGACCAGAGATCATCCTATCTCTCAAGTAGTTGGTGATGTATCTGAAAACATTCTGACCCGATCACAACTGAAGGCAAAACAGACATGCTTATTTTCAAAGGTTGAGTTTTGTATGTTTAACTCATTCGTATCAAAAGTTGAACCGAAGATAGTTAACACTGCCCTCGATCACTCTGATTGGGTTCAAGCAATGCAAGACGAACTGAACGAATTTGAAAGGAACAAAGTCTGGCGCCTCATTCCAACTCCTCCAGATGCTTCGGTTGTTGGTCTCAAATGGGTCTTCAGGAATAAAATGGACAAGGAAGGGAATGTAATAAGGAACAAGGCTCGTCTGGTAGTAAAGGGATACTGTCAGGAGGAAGGGATAGATTATGAAGAGACTTTCGCTCCAGTAGCTAGGCTAGAATCTGTTAGAATATTTCTGGCTTATGCTGCTCACAAAAACTTTGAAGTTTTCCAAATGGACGTCAAGTGTGCTTTTCTCAATGGAGAACTCGAAGAAATTGTGTATGTGGAGCAACCTCCTGGGTTCGTGAACGAAAAGTATCCAAATCATTGCTATATTCTGGATAAAGCTGTGTATGGCCTTAAACAAGCTCCAAGAGCCTGGTATGAAACGCTAACTAAATTTTTAAAGATGTCTAAATTCAAACAAGGTTCGGTTGACCCAACCTTCTTTCGTAAAAAGGAAGGTAACCACCTTATGATAGTTCAAATTTATGTCGATGACATCATCTTTGGCTCCACGAATCCCAGCTTAACAGCTGAATTCAGAAAGCTGATGGAGACTAAGTTTGAAATGAGCTCAATGGGTCGTATTAACTTTTTCCTTGGTTTAAATATTAGACAGGGACCCGAAGGCATCTTTATCAATCAGGAAGCTTACAAGAAGACTCTCCTAGCAAAGTTTGGTATGATGGGAGACTCAAAAGTCAAAGTCCCAATGGCATTCGGCACCAAGCTAACTCCATCTCTTGACAAACCGGCTGTCGATATCACGCTCTATCGTCAAATGATAGGCTCAGTAATGTATCTAACTGCTAGCAGGCCTGACATCATGTTTTCTGTGTGTTATTGTGCTCGATTTCAGGCAAACCCACGCGAACCTCACATGCTTGCAGTGAAGAACATCTGACGCTATCTCAAGCGAACCACCTCCTTAGGTCTATGGTATCCATCCAACTCAGGCTTCTTCGTTCAAGCCTATTCTGATGCTGACCTTGGAGGATGTGGACTTGACCGAAAAAGCACTATTGGTGGCTGTCAATTCCTTGATGGGAAGTTGGTCAGCTGGCAGTCCAAGAAACAAACGTGTGTGTCGTTGTCTACTGCCGAAGCAGAATACATTGCCGCTGCATCCTGCACATCACAAGTGATTTGGATCCAGAGTCAACTTCGAGACTATGGAATCAATATGAAGAAGATCCCACTATATTGTGACTCTGAAAGTGCAATTAAGATCTGTCATAACCCAGTGCAACACTCTAAAACCAAACACATATCACTGAGGTATCACTTCATCAAAGATCATGTGGAAGATGGAAACGTCGAAGTTCACTTCGTAAGAACCACTAATCAACTGGCTGACGTCTTTACCATAGCTCTTCCTGAAGCATCATTCAACAGAATACTGCAAGGGCTAGGTATGATGGAATCAGAGTCAGTACCTCACACTACCTCTCAACCTCAAACATAAGAAGCGAAACCAACCGAACGTTCGGGTTCGGTTAAACCATGTATCTCGCTCATCACTTCAAAGGTAGTTTTTCTCAGTTGTATATTTCTTGTACAATTTTGTTTTTCTTTGTGTTAAAAGTATTTTCCAATTGCATGTCTAAATTCCTTGGTTTCTTAAAATTTTCCAAAACCGAAACCTACAGAAGGTTCGGGTTCGGTTTCTCAAAATTTTCCAAAAACGAAACCAACCGAAGGTTCGGGTTCGGTTTTTCAAAATATTGTTGAAACCGAAACCAACCGAACGCTCGGGTTCGGTTTTTCAAAATTTTCTAGAACCGAAACCAACCGAACGCTCGGGTTCGGTTTTTCAACTTTTTCCCAACCGAAACCAACCGAACGTTCGGGTTCGGTTTTTCATAATTTTTTTCCAAAGTTTTTTTTTAAGTCTAATTTTTTTTTCTTACTTATTTTTTTTATTCTTTTTATTTTCTTTTATTTTTTATTATTTTTTATTTTCTTGTGGGTTCGATCGTTTATGGGGATATAATTGATGAATTACTTAAGTGTCCCTAGAAGCATGCTGCTGCATGTGTCTCAAGCCTCATAAGATTTTGAATAATAGCCTTCATGACCTGGTATACACAAACCCTGTCTTCCCAATAAGGCTGACACATTTATTCTAATCGTGAGCTACCTCACTCTCTTCTCACATGAGTTAAGAGTTTCCTGCTTGGTCCTTATTTTCGCAGCAGAGGTACTATGTTTCCTTACACCATCTCCATTTTATTTCTCCATTCCATTCGTTTCATCATCGTAACCCTTGAGACTCTCAGAAATTACCACTGAGGTTTATGGTTACACAACATCTGTGTTTATGATCTTAGTTTCGTGCAACTATGAGCTAAGTGAAACCCAAAATTCAATACCTAATGAATTGACGGTGAACAATTAATTTGCTCAAGTTTTCACCAAAGGATTGACGAATGTACCCTAATGAAATCTCAAATTTTCTTTTGTGTGATTCCTATGAAATTGTTAAACACCATAACATTTCTTCCCTTGGGATCCAGTTTTTATTTTTTCTCTGAGATTTTATAATCTTCCAAGCCAATTTAAAATAAAATTCCTACCTACTTGTTCAACATGCTACACCGGTCTCACAAGTACTTTGTTCACTTTCTTTCTTATTTCAAGAATAGAATTGCTGAATCAAAGCGAAAGCCACCCTTATTTAGCCAAATTAAAAGAAGCCTTTCAACATTTATTAATAAATGTTTGATCGTAATTCAACGGGAATCCACACTAACACTTTAAGGTCTCTCTTGACCTTGAAGGAAGAGATTCGTGCCCGGGATCATCAGTTTCGTGTCATTATTGACATCACAGAAAATCCTTAAAAGAGTTGCTTTATTTCTTTTTCTTTTACACTCTTTGCACGAAAATCTTTGATTTTCCAAAATTCCGTTACTAATTTTTACAGGCTGTATTATTACTTGGTGGTTAATTATGAAGTTGTGGTCAAAAAAAATCCACGTGGGTATTTAATTCAAAAGATGCCGTTCAAAAGGATAAGACGAAAGGTTGCTGACTCGGCGGGAGTTAAACGGATTGAAATTCAAACGACGGTAAAAAGGGGGCGCGTGTGAATTTCAAACGCCCTTACTTTTACTGACATTAAGGACGCGTGTGCGAAATCCAAGCGACATCCTTCTGGCATTTAAAGGCGCGTGCGGATTTGAACCGTTTTTCTTCTGAAACGGCGCTTGTTGGGTGGCGTGATCCTAGGAAACTGACACTCTCTCTCTCCTACGTGATCATCGCATAGAAGATTTGAAACGATTTTTCTCTCTCCAATCCCTCACTATAAAAGGCCGTCTACAATCTCATTTACCTTTTTACTGCTTCCGAAATTTCCAAAGAACAAATACTCCCAAACAGCTTTCCTGTTCATCATCTTCTTCATACCTTCAACAATGGCTGAATCCTCTTCCGTCCATGCTACTTCACAAATCCTCCCCATCCGTCCAGAACAATGTCTGGTGATTGACCTTAACCCTTTGGCGTACGATTCCTACATGTCGTTGATTATTGAGTGCTTGAAGTACTCCCAACTCGCTCCAGCTCTCTCAAGGATCGAATCTGTGCGAATGGTGGCCCTATCACAGGTTTATGCGACTGCTTATTACGACAAGGCAATCGAACGGGTGTTCTTCGAAATTGCTGAACATAAGACATCTGTTTCTCGCCAACGTTTCTGCACCATGCTTGGGTTGGCTGTTGACCCATCAAGAATTAATCCGGAGACGATTCCGGTTGGGCATCTGTATAACATGTTTTACAACATGGGGTACACGGAGGTCCTCACCTCTGTCGCTAAGTTCAAAAAGTCTTGCCTGCCGCCACAGTGGAACGGCTTGTTTACAGTCCTATTCAAGGGCTTGTCGGAACGGAGCTCAGGATCCGATGGTGCCAGTCGCCTTTTCCTGTCAATCATGTACGCGGTCTACAACGGGATTAACCTGGACTATGGGTTGGTCCTATGGCAACAGCTCATCTAGAGCCTTTCTTCATCATCACGACACTCTGAGGTGTCGTTGGCCCGGTTTTGGATTTTGATTACAAAGTGAGCGATGGACAAGTTTGACATTCCCACTGCTGCTGGTGCATCGATGTCTTCTATTGGTATGTTTCATACCAAGAAGATCATCGTCTCAGATGCATCTAAATTCTCTTTCATTGGATCCATTCCGGAGACAATGTATGGAGACGTGCCCTCTGACAGCAGGTTGATTCGGACGATCAAGGAATTCAGGCCAACTGGTCCTAGGGAACTTACACCGGATATGCTCAGGTCCATTCACGATGCAGACAAACCGGTGAACAGGGGCAAAAAGGCTGAAAAAGGGAAGCAAGCGACCAAAGCTCCTAAGGGTCCTTCTCCTAAGAAGAGGAAACAGGAAAAGGCTCCACAGTCCCCACAACCGAAGAGGAGGAAGACACAACCGAAGCGCAAGCTCGTTATTCCCTCTTCTTCAAGTGATTCTGAGGGCGAGAGTTCGGGTTCTGACGATTCTCAAGGAGACGAATCCCCTCAACGAGGCAACACACCACCTCGATCACCAACCCCATATATGGAACTTCACAATTCACCAGTTCCCTCACCTCCTCCAACCATTCCTACTTCCATTCCGACCATAAACCCCACTATTCCCCCAACCTCTTTCCCTATACCACCACCCATTTTCACAACTGCAACCGAAACACCACCAGTAACCGAAACCCCTCCCGTAACCGAACCACCACAAACCGAAACCCATACAACCGAACCTACCCATACTCAACCACCACCCAAAACTAACCCCACACCCACTCAACCTGAACCTACCAAAACAACAACACCCCCAGCTTCACCACCCCCTCCATCTCCAGAACATGCCTCTGATGGAGACAACCCTTACCTTGGCGGTGAACACATGAAATTTGATTCGGTCTACTATAGTCCGTTTCAGGTTCAGAGTGACGAGGAGGATGATGCTCCAGTGACAAAGAAGCATCTTAAAGAGCTCAACGAGAAGGTTGACCTACTTCTCGCCTCCTCTTCCAACCAGCAGTCCTCTCTCTCTGAAGCTGCGCTTCAGAAAATTGTTGATGCCTTCTCCAGGGCTCAACATGATTCGGTGGCCTCAGCAACTGCTGCTATTGACGCCTCAACCAGAGCCTGTGAGGCTGCGACCGAAAAAGTCGATAAACTATTCTCCGACGCTTCTATCCTGTTGAAGTCCTTATAGGAAAGCGCCGACGCCACAAAGACAACTTTGGAACCGATTGTTCAGCAATTGGCCAAGTCCGTCTCCACGGAGTTGACTTCGTTCGCTACCCTTCGCCAAAAAATAAGCGACGACAACTCGGCCCTTCGTGCCTCCATCGATGCGCGCCTTGCTAAGCTACAGGAGGATCTCGCAGCCGAGAATTCTTTGATGGACGTTCTGGCGAGCAAAACAACCGCCCTAAAGGTCAAGAGCACTCAGCTATCCAACTCTCAACAACAGCTGGAAGCTCTTCGATCCGAAAGGGAGGTCATCACGACATGTGTTTCGGATGTACACGCTGCCTTATCCAACATCCTAGAAGCACATGATCCGATCCTAAACCACTCAGTGAGGCGAACCCTTGCTGAAGAAGAACGGATCGAAACCACCTCCTTCCTCCAAAGCTACTCACACAACCGAACCACCTCCGACTGGTCAAGCTTCGGGTTCAGGTGTGAAGAACAAAGGCAAAAACATAGCTGAGGAAGAAGATGAAGATGAAGACAAGGAGACCATTGCTGACATGTTGAAATGAAAGAACAGTCGCAATGCTGACGATGATGCTAGTCGTGTGGCGCGAGAGGCTGAAGAAGCCGAACGCAAGCAAAAGGAAGCCCACGATCTCCTTGAGAGCAGGAAGACTCTCTTCCCTGCCTGGACCAGGGAGTGCCTGATTAAAGAGGCCATAGATACTCCCAGCATCTTATGGCTCGAGCCGGTTATATCGTTCGACTGCAACAATACTGTCGACTCGCAGTTCGACATGCCGCTGACTCGAAAGGCGTTTATCTTCCACGCCTTCTCAAACATCTTTGCAGTCCCTCATCCGAACGCTGAGCTTGACAGGGAGCTCATTGACTTCTATCTGGCGGCTGCTCATCCTCAATACCTTACTTGGAGCGCCCAGAAGATTGTGAACGTTCGGGTACTGAAGCCTTACACCGAAGGTCGTTTTATAAACGTTCGGTTCAAGTTGATTTGGGGATCTGCAAGAACTGCTCATCTTATCTCCCTGGCAGATCTACCGAACCTAAATCCTCATGATTGGATTGTCCTGCATAATATCCTTTTGACTGATGAAGCCGAATAAAGTCCTATCATAGACCATATCAAAAGGATGTTAGTCTGCTACATCATGGAGGTTGCCCTTATGGATCAGGAGGTCGCCACAGTCTTCAAGAAGAAACCGAAGATTGCTCCTGTGGGATCGGCCAGTGATCTCAACCAAATGCAAATGGGCAAGATCGACCCGAGACGCAACTCGGTTATGTTCACTAGAGTAGAAGGACAGAAATGTCTCTTTGCTTTAGCTGACAAACACCTTTACACCACTGCTTGTCTGGAGCATGTGTTGTTGATCATCAAGAGGTGTAAAGAGAATTCGGCTGATGACATCAAGTACTTCAACGACATGATCCAATGGTACATCCGGTTTAGATAGACAATTCTCTCACTCACCAAATGTCTGTTTAGCACCGTGAAGAAGAAGGTACCTGCTTCAGCTGCTGGCCCAAGCAACAAGTGAAGGTCTCGCTCCAATTGACGCAAAGGGGGAGATTGTTGGGCTGAAGATTATTTTGAAGTGTTGCGTCGTTGGGCTCGATAGTTTATTTATTTTGTATTCCGGTTTGGGCCTGTCCAACCGAGAGCCCTTTATGTTTAATATATAAGTATATGCTTGCATGCATATTAGGTTAACGATTTTAGAGAATAGCGATTCATCTAGAGCTTAACGATAGCATTACAGGTTTCTTTAATCGTTCTTGTAACCTACCAATCCTCTACAGTTGATGTTCTTAATCGAGCTCTTCTGAGGATTTTGTTTAATCATTCGGCACGTTTGATTCAATCTTGTTTCGTTCTTATTTTCGTGTTCTTATAGTTTTATATTTACATACTTGTTCAAGATCTAATCGATCTTCATAGATTAAAGGATTTTTTAATCTCATCACTCCTAAAGCTGAGAGAACAACTCATGAATCTCAGGTAGCAAGAGGCGATACGACGCCTTGGCAATCGACACCGCACCCGGGATCAGATCGATCCTGAACTCCACCTGCCTTACCGGAAGCGCACCAGGTAAATCTTCTGGGAATACATCTGGAGACTCCCTAACTATGGGCATATCTAAAACTAAAACTCACCCCTCATCCTGGGTGTCAACCACATAAGCAAGATAACACAAACATCCATGCTGAAGATACCGCCGAGCCCTAGTAGCAAAATAAAAGGTTAAACTAACCTTATTACCCTCGCCATAAATAATCAGTTCTCCCCAACTTAGGGTTTGAACTACCACCACCTGTCTCTCACAATTGATCATGGCGCTAATTATACTTAACCAGTCCATCCTTATAATCAAGCACGCATCCCCCATAGGGATGGGAATGAAATCAATCGGATAAGAAACCCTGAATATCTCCAAGGTACAATCCCTAAAAAAACACTCAATGTAGAAACCTTGTGTTTGTTAGTGATGGAAACTCACAACAGACACTCCGGCTCCCCAACAGTCATGAAAAAATCCCTACTGAAGGACTGGGATACAAAGGACTAACTCGCACCTAAGTCAAAAAGCACAAGAGCGGGTAAAGAGCTCACTAAGAATGTAACTATCAGAGATACAAGCATAAGCATAGAAGAAAATAATTTAACACAATAATAAATGAGAACATATAAACAATGTCAGGAGCCACCATGACAACCTCTACTATGAGCTAAAAGGCATGAACCCTGGACTTCATGGCCTCAGCTCTCTCCTAGCGTGTATAACAACCAAAAAATCAAGGGTATAAAATTTTATTTTTATTATAGTCAAAACATAGATATCTTTTAAATCCAAGCATTCCAAAAACATTGCTAATTAAAAAACCATTTATCATAGTTCATCCCAAAATCACATATTGCGGAAACACGGGTGTGTGCGGTGCGATCAAGTCGGGCCCTTCCTTTCCAAACCAATGATACCTGAAACCATAAACAAAATTGTAAGCACGAAGCTTAGTGAGTTCCCCATAATATACCCCACACAATCCATATAATCACATAAACCATGTCATCCATATAAACATAAACCACATCAACCACATAATCCATGCATGCAAACATATAAGGATGCCATGGAAACCCCCCATGATCTTACATCGGGTGCCATGGGAAACCCCACATGGTCTTAGCCCACTGCCATGGGAACCCCCACATAGTCTTAACTAATAAGAAGAAATGTCACACAAGCCATATAAACCATTTTTACAAACATATAAGGATGCACTGGAAACCCTCCAAGGTCTTACTCCGGGTGCCATGGGAGACGCACATGGTCTTATCCCACTGCCATGGGAACCTCCTCATGGTCTTAACTAAGGATGCCATGCGAACCCGCAATGGAAACCCTCCAAGGTCTTACACTGAGTACCATGGGAACCCCCAAATGGTCTTAGCCCACTGTCATGGGAACCCCCACATGGTCTTATCCTGGAATTTCATGGGAACCCCCACATGTTCTTATATCTAATTGCCTCGAGAACCTCCCGGGGTCTTCCATACATGTATTAAAAGACAACTAGCATACCACATACCACATAATCATCTAACATACCACATAACACATAATGGGCCGGCCTTGTTGCCTTCAACCCATTAGTATGGTGAGGAGACTCGGCTCACACCGCCGAAGTCCCGTGGGTAAAACTCTAGCTGTTGGATGACAGATTCCCGAACTGTCAAGATCAAAAAAATACCGAATTAACCATTTGGGTTTCAATGCATAACCATAAATCAACACTCGGGGTAAAAGGATCATTTTACCCCTATCCTAGATTGGTTCAAAACCAAGGCCCAAACGCCAAATAATCAACCAAGGCCCAACATATGGTCTAATTCTCCAAATTGGGCTCAAACTTCTACATGGTCTTACCTTAAGGCCCAACCATTTTATTTAGTCCAAACACTTAGCATTCTGATGGTCCAATATCTCATAATCATCAAGGCCTTACAAATTAGGCCCAAGTCTTTCCAATGGGCCTTATCCTAAAAATCAATAATTTCCTTAGTCCATAAACTTGTTTCCAATTGGCCCACGAAGGCCCAAATCAACTTAGTCCAAGAAATGGCCCAACCCAAGGCCCACAAACATGAAGTCCAATCTGACTGAGTACGTAGGGCGTACCCAGCTGTACGTTGCGCGTACTTGCTTATGGCTTGTACGATGCGCGGACTGGCTTTTACACCCAACGTAATTCCCTCTAAATCCCACTTTTTCCATTTAGCACTTAATGCATAAACCCTAAGTCCTAACCACCGATCTAATTCCCAAATAACGTCTAAACCCATAAAGTCACTGACTTGGTGACTTTGCATGCCCAAAAAAGACCAAATAGCATTCTACCTTCATGGAAATCGCTCATACTATAACATAGATACTCTTAAACTCTAAAGGTGCCAACTTTATGGACCTTGAACCTTAGAAACACTAAGAGGGGCAACTCAAAGCTCCTAGAATGAAATCAGGACCACTAGATCTCATACTTGGGACCAAAATGAAGCAAAACCCATAAGTGATAGATCTAAGACATCAATGATCAAGTTCAAAGCTTTATACCTTCATTAAGCTGAAAATGAGTCACAAAAGCCAGATCCATAAGCTTCTCCTTGATCCCCATTTTTGAATCACACTCCACCTTCATTGAAATTGGTCAAACGCACTAACAATGGACACCATAAGCTCAAAATGCCACCATTATTGATTAATGGCGACTTCTAGGGTTTTAGAGGGTGAGGCTGACTTAGAATGAAGAAGGAGGCTTAATATTATGCTTATATAGGGTACAACCCCAATATTAGGGTTTTCAATCTGCCCTTCATACGCCCAACGTACCTTCTCGCATGCCTCGCGTATGAGACTGCACACGCCGACCTAGCATCGCACAAACATTGTGCGTTCCTCCCAGCTACACCCTACATACTACCTTGGTACCCCCTGCGTACTAGTACTTTTCCCAAAATCCTAATTCTTCTGAAGACCCTAACTCACTCGATACAACTCTGATTCAAACCATTCATATATCCATAGAAAGTTATTGAGACACTCAACACTAATATAAATTCTTGCTTGCCATAAAATATCCTAAACTAAAATCCACTTCCTATTAAAACCCGAGCTGACAAATTACTAGAATACCCTTTTCCCAAAAACTCAAAATGAATACCCAAGCAACCAAGATACTTTATTAAACTCCAAATGGGTCCTAAACTCAAACCCTCGAGGTTCCGAAGCCTGATAATACCCAACCCTTTGATCACTAATTTAAAATAGGAATAATTCGAAACAAGATGTTACAACTCTCCCCCACTTGAATTAGATTCCGTCCTCGAAATTTGTTCTTACCTTCCCAAGCACATCTAACAATCTGATCAATATCTCCACATCCCAAGAATAATTACAGCCTTCCCAAGACAACCAAAACCCGAACCAAAACTTCTTTCCCGAAAATACACCCCAAACCTTCAACACTTGCAAGCCACTTCTACCTTCTGAGACCTGAAACCTACCATATCTTGACTTCCCGACAGCTCACCCATACCGAAACCATTTTCTGTCAAACTCTCAATGAGTTGTAGACTATTGTGATCTGTCAGAGAGGGTTATATTGAAATTGAGGGTGAGAATTATGCTGGTTCCTTCTCCTGATATCAAAGTACAAAGGAGAAAGATGATCATTAGTCGATGTACGGGAGGGATCCCTAGGACGAAGCTCCGACGATCAAGTTAGAATGGATTCCGAGAGAAGTAAGGGTAAATCTGAAGAAAAAGAGTTCAGTCCCCTTCCTCCTGAAGAAGAAGGGTCCTTTCGTACCTGGTTGTAAGGCGTGTTCCTCATAATTGATTTTGTTGAGCATTCCCTCGTGTGGTACGACGTGGCTGATCTGTATTGAAGGATCTCGCATCACACGTTTTTGCCTTGTCCCCGAATTGGCTAGAGGGTAATCTTGGATATTTGGATCATCATGTGTGTCCTCAGATGGAGAAGTGGAACTCTCTGATTGGTACCATGTTTTCCAGGGTGTTATTTCTAGGAGAAGAGGGCAAGACGCATTTCTTGTTTGATAAGGTGTCTAAGTCCATAACTATAAACATTATGTACATGAATTGATAGTAGCATGGTCCTTTTGGGCTGCCTTCATCAGTGCAATTTGATAGGATGGACTTTTGAGAATAAGGTATTTATGATTTACTAATATATTACAAGTATAATATATTAATATGAAATCATATTATTTAATTAGTATTGATCAAGAATTAATTTGGAATTAATATAGTGACCAAAAAAGACTAATTAAATATACAGGGACTAATTAAGTAAATTAATGATTCTTATGGTGTACGACAATGATCCATGGTTATTTAGGATGGGCTAAACCAATGTGATAGTCTATGGATAGTCCATGGAGGTTTAACCCATGGAGCATAAGTAATATGAAAGGTCATTAGGATGGCCTACACTATAAAAAGGATCCCCTAGAGCCATAATCGGTTACACCATCATTCTTAGAGTTTGATATTGATTTTGTGCTAAATTGATTATTCTCTCACGCCTCATCTTGCATTTGGTGTTTATGACACATTAAAGGCATCACACTTCAGGTTCTCAAACTTTCAAAGGCCAAGAACTTCAACTACATCAAAAAGGTATTCATCTAACTATGATTTTTGTATTGTATATACTCCATTGTATGCTAGTTAGGATGAGTGCTTTGGAAAATTGAAAATGCATGTATAATTAGAGGAAACATAGATCCAAAGCATCTAGGGTTGCATGTGCACCATAAGGTTGTTAGAGTGCTCAAAACCATTTAGTTCTGCCCCTTAACTGTCATATCAGTGACTCCGTGTTATCGAAGGCCCGACCTTGGCCTTAGACTGGATATGAATAGGTTCTACCCGGGCCAATCTCGGCATTAGTTTGACACCTATTTTTTGATGTTCTTCCTGAGGGATACGCTAACAAGTTCCTTAGGCTTGTAAGCGTACGCGTTGGCTTGGTAGGGTCACCGTTCGAGCCTATAGTTCAACACGTGTATGTCTGAGATTATCTCCAGCATTTGATACACTTTAGGTAGCATCGTCAATGTGTGTCAGATCTATCAAGAGACGGTTTGTGACGCCAGTTTTGCCTTTAAAATCCTCCTTTTTCCGAAGACTTTTCATATTTACCTCCTTTCCTTGATTTTGTTGTATTGACACAGGCATTTTATGATATTTTCTTTTCTACCATTCATCCATTCTTGACGATGGACCGTTACAATGGAGTCCCTACCGTAGAAGAGTTACAACTTCTGCAAGATTGGTTCGGTTTCTTTCCAGAGCATGTTGTGATGATTTCGGTGAAGGGTTCATCAATCTATGACTGTCCTCGGGGGAAAGCGGGGGTTCCTATTCCTCTATTCGAAGCGGGGTTACACCTGCAGACATTTGATTTTTTCGATATGATCATGCCTCACTACCTCTTTTTCGTTGAAGAATTAACTCCAAGTGGAGTCAATAAGATCATAGGTTTTTAACTGATCTGTTGATCTCTGGGTTGCATACCTACTTTTTGGGTTTTCAGTTACTTTTTTTGTTCGTCTACAAACTGCAGCAACTGCACGCTCGCGAAAAGACGGGGCATTCATCAGTTGATCTCTGAACAGGATACTCTAAAGAAAAATTAGGAGTGGCAATTGGCTCTGGGTTAACCGAAACCTTGTGGTGCATAGGTTTCGGAAGACACTAGACTTTCCTGATCGTCTTCCCAAGCTGTTCGGGGATAACTTAACTCTTGGCAAGCGGCTGAGAAACATAATTATTATTGAGGGGAATTGGGAAGATTTTATTCTTTCTACGACCGGTGTGAGTGCCGCATGGAGGGCTCGTAGGAGGATGGCGCAATTGTTTGTCATGAGATACGGTATTCACTCATCTCCTCCCCCCACCCTGCCTCTTTTTTTCTTTAAATAAGGACAGGGTATTTTACTCACTTGTGAGTTCTCATAATTGGTGTTTGTGTTCGCAGCTGCTGGAGCCGAGATTTCCTTGGAGATGGCCCTACGCGGTCACTATCGGGTTAAGCTTTGCCATCAGGAGGTTGATCTTGTGGAGGCTCTTCCCCCTCCCATGTCTGAAAAACTTATGCGGGAGCTTGCTGGACTGGTCTCAGTAGAAGGGAGAAATACTAATTCTAGCAGACCTACCCCACCTTCCCAACCGATTGTTGGGATCGTTTCCTCAGTTCTATTTCTGGCTTACGCTTCTCCCGATTTTCCTGTGGGGGTGCAAGCGGGGAAAGGTACTACCCCTGTTCGGAAAAAACGAAGTTTGTGCGTGGTCATTTCGTCGGAAAAATAGACTGAATCCGATGATGCGGGCGTTCTTTCTGGTATGATGCGCAAGACGGTGTCTGTGCCCCAGCTTTTTGGTGGTATTAGGGATGTTATAGGCGATAAATTTGTTTTTCTTGGGAAAGAAAAGATAGCGGTGATGCCTAGTTCATTAAAGGCATCACCTTTGCCGCTTACCTGCTCGTTCTTAGTTGATCATGGGTCCAGCTCCGTCTTTGGGGGTGTACTAGGCGCGTCATAAGTTTCTTCCCCATTAGACAAGCCTTCTATGGTTGATGAAATAAGAACTGCATCTCACCTCTTGGCTTTCAAGGCTTATGCTCCAGGATGGGCTATTACTAAGGATTCCTTACTGTCGGAAGATATCGTCGCCCAGGAGTGGAGTAGTAGTGCTCATCCACCGGCCATGAGGAACTTGCGTGTTGGTCAATCAGGTGCTCGTATGGCGGGTGATCTTCGGTATGTCGCTGGTCAACCTTCTACCCTTATGGTTCTTGAATCGGTTACACCATCATTCTTTGAGTTTGATATTGATTTTGTGCTAAATTGCTTATTCGCTCAAGCCTCATATTGCATTTGGTGCTTATGACACATTAGAGGCATCACACTTCAGGTGCTCAAACTTTCAAATGCCAAGAACTTCAACTACATCAAAAAGTTATTCATCTGACTATGATTGTTGTATTGTATATACTCCATTGTATGCTAGTTAGAATGAGTGCTTTGGAAAATTGAAAATGCATGTATAATTAAAGGAAACATAGATCCAAAGCATCTAGGTTTGCATGTGCACCATAAGGTTGTTAGAGTGCTCAAAACCATTCAGTTCTGCTCCTTAACTTTCATATCAATGACTCCGCGTTATCGAAGCCCCGGCCTTGGTCTCAGACTGTATATAACTAGGTTCTACACGGGCCAAGCTCGGCATTAGTTTGACCCCTCTTTTTTGACGTTCTCCCTGAGGGATACATTAACAAGTTCCTTCGGCTTGTAGGCGTATGCATTGGCTTGGTAGCGTCACCGTTCGAGCCTATAGTTCAACACGTTTATGTCTAAGATTATCTCCAACATTTGATAGACTTTAGGTAGCGCCATCAATGTGTGTCTGATCCATCAAAGACGGTTTGTGACGCCAGTTTTGCCTTTAAAATCCCCTTTTTCCCAAGACCATTCATATTTACCTCCTTTCCTTGCTTTTGTTGTATTGAGTCAGGCATTTTATGATATTTTCTTTTCTACCATTCATCCTATCTTGACGATGGACCGTTACGAGAAAGTCCCTACTGCAGAGGAGTTACAAAATCTGCAAGATCGGTTCGGTTTCTTACCAGAGCAGGTTATGATGATTTCGGTGAAGGGGTCATCAATCTATGACTGTCCTCGGGGGAAAGTGGGGGTTCCTATTCCTCTATTCGAAGCGTGGTTACGCCTACAGACATCTGAATTTTTCGATATGATCATGCGTCACTACCGCTTTTCAGTTGACGAATTAACTCCAAGTGCTGTCAATAAGATCATAGGTTTTGAACTGATCTGTTGATCTTTAGGTTGCATACCTAGTTTTTGGGTTTTCAGTTAGTTTTTTTGTTCATCTACGAACTACTACAACTGCACGCTTGCGAAAAGACGGGGCATTCATCAGTTGATCTCTGAAGAGGATACTCCCAAGAAGAATTGGCAGAGGCAATTGTCTCTGGGTTAACCGAAACCTTGTGGGGCATGGGTTTCGGAAGACATGATACTTTCCTAATCGTCTTCCCAAGCTGTTCGGGGATAACTTAACTCTTGGCAAGCAGCTGGGAAACATTATTATCATTGAGGGGAACTGGGAAGATTTTATTCTCTCTACGGCCGGTGTGAGTGCCCCCTCTCCCCCGACTCTTTTTTTAAATATGGAAAGGGTATTCTACTGGCTTGTGAGTTCTCATAATTGGTGTTTGTGTTCGTAGCTGCTGGAGCCGAGATTTCCTTGGAGATGGCCCTACGCGGTCACTATCTGGGTAAGCTTTTCCATCGAGAGGTTGATATTGTGGAGGCTCTTCCCCCTCCCTTATCTGAAAAACATATGCGGGAGCTTGCTGGACTGGTCTCAGCAGAAGGGAGAAATACTGGTTCTAGCGGACCTGCCCCACCTTCCCAACCGATTGTTGGGATCGTTTCCTCAGTTATATTTCTGGGTTACGCTTCACCCGATTTTCCTGTGGGGGTGCAAGCGGGGAAAGGTACTACCCCTGTTCGAAAAAAACGAAGTTTGTGCGTGGTCATATCGTCGGAAAAAGAGACTAAATTCGATGACGCCTTCGTCCTGGTAAGATGCGCAAGACGGTGTCTGCGCCCCAACTTTTTGGTGGTATTAGGGATGTCATTGGCGATAAATTTGTTTTTCTTGGGCAAGAAAAGATAGTTGTGATGCCTAGTTCATTAAAGGCATCACCTTTCTCGCTTACCCACTCGTTCTCAGTTGATCCTGGGTCCACCTCCGTCTTTCGGGGTGTACTAGGCATGTCATAAGTTTCTTCCCCATTAGACAAGCCTTCTATGGTTGATGAAATAAGAACTGCATCTCACCCCTTGGCTTTCAAGGCTTATGCTCCAAGCTAGGCTATTACTAAGGATTCCTTACTGTCGAAAGATATCGTCGCCCAGGAGTGGAGTAGTTGTGCTCATCCACCGGCCACGATGAACTTGCTTGTGGGTTAATCGGGTGCTCGTATGGCCGATGATCTTCGGTATGTCGCTGATCAACCTTCTACACTTATGGTTGCTGCCACTGACCCGATTTGCCGATCTGGCATAAATGAAGCATTGTTAAACAAATTGCAAGATGTCGTTGGAGTCTTAAAGGAGGAACTTCGTGATTCAGAGGTAGAGCGGCGAGTGTTGTCCAAACAAAACTGCATCGTGGTATGCGAGAAGGCCATCTTGGAAGATCATGTGGCCACTTTGGAAGGCTAGACGGAGTGACTCAAAAATCAATTAGGTTCTCTCACTTGGGAGAAGGGTGTTATGGCGAGAGAGTTGGCTAGGTGTCAACATCTACTGGCCCGTGCCCGGGTCGATGGTGTAGTTGATCGGGGCAGTCTGCAGTGGATGCTGGAAAAAGGGGGTGGTTCGAGTGATCGATAAAGTTATCGAGAGCACGGAATTTTCCAGCGGGATTCAAGGTGTTCAAAAGGCGTGTGAGGTCCTTAGGCTTGAAAAGGAGAAACAATTAGATGGTCGTTCCAAAATTTCTGGAGAACCTAAAGCCCCAGACCTTGGCCATGTCTCGAGAAGAACCAAAGAGGTGGATATTGCTATTTTGTCCCTTACTGAGACGGATTTTGTGGCCACCTCCGTCTGGGGGAGCTGGATTATGACACTTTCTCTCAGTTTTGTCGTAGGCCGGGTACAGGAAGCTCTTCTTCAGACTCTAAGGACTGATTTTTGTTTATCCCTTCTATTCATTCTGTAATTTATTTCCATTCCCCTGTATTATGTGTATAGAAAAAAATACTTGTTGCTAATGACCAAGAATTGTATATTTTGCTTTGTGCTTGGTATGGAAATGCTATATTTTGAATTGACTTGTGATATCTTTATGCTAGGGTTATTTGGAATTTCTATTGAAATTCTTTTCTGCACACTCCCTTGTTCTAAGGTTCCCGTTGATCAGATAGTGTGCGTTTCAGACGTTGTATAACCTGCCACTATTTACATATATTTCATTGACTTGTATATTTAATCGGGCTTTTTATGTTAACTCGCAAAATGTTTGTCAATGTTCTTGACCATACTTTGAGGTCATAGCTAAATCTATGTTGGCTGAGATCGTCACCTCGAGACCTTTTACAGTCTAGTATTTAGGGTCAAGGTTATAAATCTTTTTAGCACCCCTTTCTTTATGCC